>NC_092636.1:36734408-36913488 GCF_039555335.1 Amphiura filiformis | reverse complement strand
CAAATTTGCACAGAATTAGCTGTAAACTAACAGTTGAGCAATACTAGTAATTCAATACCTAAATGCAACAAATAATCAAAACATAAATTTTTTGAATGAAACAGAAGATAATCATTAGCAGAAAAGGGGTTTCCGACATTTGTAACTGTTTTAGTAAAGTTATCATCACTTTTTTATAAGGAAGGAACTCTCTTGCCGCCGCGGCGCTGCCGTAACGTAAAAGCAATAACGTTAACGGTTTTTTACATCTTGTTCATGTTTCAGAATGATATTATTGACGAATGATATTACTGACGATATTATTGACGAGTTAGTGGGTTCAATTCCCATGCCGGCACATTGGGTTGTGTGCCGGTTGGGATTTAATGTTTATTTGTTGTCATGTTTAATTGTAACACTTTGAGTTGGTAAACTGTTCATTCTTTCTTATTGAATATATTCAGTTTCCTATTGTAGCGAGCAATCGTTCCCCAATGTGTTTATTTGTTCTTGTGCAGGATGCGTATCCCCATTACCTACTTTACTTATATAATACTGGGAAACGATTAAGCATCAGTAATAATCTCCTTCACTTGTGTACTTGCGTAATATTTGTTTGTGTGCTTGCGTAATATTTGTATTGTATACCTCGACTGCTTACATTAGACCCAGTTTTAACATGTTTAACCACCGTTTATCAGTGGGAGCTGGTAGCCCTAATGGATAAAGGCGTCCGTCTAGAGATCGGAAGGTCGTGGGTTCGATTCTCATGCCGGCACATTCCCTTGCTATTATAAGTTGGGTTGTCGGTCAGGATTTGTGTTTATTTGTTGTCATGTATAATTGTAACACTTTGGGTTGGTAAACTGTTCATTCTTTCTTAATAAATATATTCAGTTTCCTCTTGTAGCGAGCAATCGTTCCCCATTGTGTTTATTTGTTCTTGTGCAGGATGCGTATCCCCATTGCCTACTTTACTTATATTATACCGGGAAACGATTAACCATAAGTAATAATCTCCTTCACTTGTGTACTTGCGTAATATTTGTTTGTCAGAATTGTAGACCCAGTTTTATCAGTTTATCAGTGGGAGCCTAATGGATAAGACGTCCATCTAGAGATCAGAAGGCCGTGGATTCGATACCCATGCCGGCACATTCCCTTGCTTTTTTCAAGTTGGGTTGTGTGCCGGTCGGGATTTGTGTTTATTTGTTGCCATGTTTAATTGTAACACTTTGCGTTGGTAAACTGTTCATTCTTTCGAATTAGTTTGGCTTAAGGCTCGTGTATTTTAAAAGACGATGTTTTATAGCCTTTCAAATGCATTTTATTTATTGTTAATTGTTTTTTACAAGCAACAACATCTACAACATGGCTCATCAAACTGCTTGTATACTTCAACCGATGTCAACAGAAAACGTGGTTTAAAATAGGTCTGAAATCGGTTATGTGTCGCTTTCTTTCCGGCATGATGGACAAAGTACTTGGTTCAAAGTACTTTCATGACTATAGTATAGGTAATATGATGATGGACCATCTAATATATTCGTCATAACTACATGCGAATTACACCAAACGGAGTTTATTCATTTTTACATTACCAACATTTGCTCATTGTAAAATTGTCCTATTTGCTCTTCCTTAAACTGAACGAGATAAGATTGTAATGTATTGTCCTACGTACTCATATATAAGAATCTGCAGTTTTGTTAATTGCATTTTTATACAATTACGTTAAAACCTTACTGCTCATAATTATATAAATTAAACAAAACTCCTTCTGATTGCTGATATCTGTATGATGGATCTATTGCCGTACTATTTGAGCCCTTAGTTGTAATCCAAACAAATTAGGTTAATTACTCTTTTTAAAGAGTTAATATACATTTACTTATAAGATGTGTCAATTCTAACTTTAAATCACTGACAAAATATCATCTTCTTACTGTAGCATAAAATATGGGTGTAGTGATACTGATAATCATGATAACACTCTCGTTAAACATCCGATCGATAATATGCCCATTATGACATTACTCAATATCACGGAATCAGAAAAGGTAAAAATTTACGTCAATGATCAGTAATGGCTTATTTGATCTATTCTACAAAACAGGTGGGGTTTTATGTCATTGTAGTAGCGAGAATGTCATTTTATCATCTGATGTGACTCAATCAAACTAAGTGTAATATTCATTTACTGAAAGAAACGTGAATTCAATCTTTTCTTTGGATAATCGGCAATGACAAAGAGCAGTGTTACAAACAAAATGTACCTCTGAGCTCCGTTTGGTGAAACTGTCCTTCAATGTAGCTTATTATTAATTCACACATATAAAAGATTCCTTTCTGTAGACATGGTACCATCAGTGTCTGATCTATATCAAATCCGTCCATTCACGACAATAAGTGGACTTCTTTAGATAAGGTGATTAGTGTATGATGAACGATTTTTGTGTCATTAGATCATCTTCAAACTGGTATATACATGATATAACGGTGGATATAGTTATAAAACGCTGCACCAAAGTTAATGGGTTAGACAGGTTAGAAGATCCTGATTAAATCTCGGCCAGCCCCTATTTTCTCACCCACATAATATTGATAATTTGCAATAAATATGATTACAAATATTGCAATAAACAGGCTTAGGGGTACTACACCCTCGATAAATTTGTGTCTATTTTTGCATTTTCTCAAAACTAAAACACACTGGTAACAAAGGTTACGTATATTATTGGGGCAAGGAATCCAATTACTACACTGGAATTTCAGTGACCCAAGGTAAGCGGTTCGTTATTTATGATAAGAAATGAAGTACCACTAGGATGTACCTCATTTCCTATCATATTTACTGAACCGCTTGTCTTGAGTCACTGAAATTTCAGTGTAGTAACTGGATTCCTTGCCCCAATAATATACATAACTTTTGTTACCAGTGTGTTATTATTTTTGAGAAAATGCAAAAATAGTCACAAATTTACCACAGAGGTGTAGTACCCCTAACAAATATCAAACTTTTACGTTGTCAAACAATTCTCCAAGGATATTTACGTTTTAACAAAGTTAGAATTTGTTTAAACCTTGTCTGTTTTGCTTTAAACATTTAATTAACTTCATGTAAGTGAACAAGCGCTGTTTAATACCTTTGTGGATTTTGATTCAAAGCTGTTACTGTGTCATGTTCAATTTCAGTTTTGACACAATCTGACTTTCCGGACTGATAAACTACTGTGATTCATGGTTACATGAACATCCCATGACATTTCTTATGTACTTCAAACTTCGTGTTCGATATACATCATTACGATTTCCTCAGTTGTCTATTGTGTCAGAATTTTCACATTCTGATGATACTGTTAAAAAGCCTTCTACAAATTTGATAAGTTTTGTACCTGTACCTACGTAAACATGGTAAATGGAACAAAAATATCACACATTATCGTAACTGTTTTGGGGATAAGTTCATTTGAAGTCGATTTAACTTAACACTCAATGGAATGTTATAGAACAGTGACATAGGGTGATGATAATTCTAAATAGTTTCGATCTTTTACGGACAGGTATCAGATATAAGGATTGTATTCTGAATACGAGAATGTCCTTCTTATATCAAATACTTTGTATCTGGGATATATACAAATTTTATGGCAAATTATTCAAAATTGATATATGACATTCATCGTATTCAGAATGAAATTCGACATGTCTGATGTGCTCTCATGTCCCATACAAAAAATACTGTGCAAACGTTGATATCTGATGCCTTAAACTAATATTAACTTATTTATTAGTAAGGTGTTCTATCAGGGTTTGAACACGGGGCGTCAGGTTATTGAACATGGGACGACAATATTATTTAAGGATTGATCAGAATAACCATGATAGCAGATAGCACAGCTATTAATTAGCACAATGGTAGATGCTGTGCAAATGGAGCAATATCAATATGTAAATCTACTGAGGACCCAAATAATTGTTGTTCAAGAGTTCTTCTATGGATCCCCATCTAATGGTGGATTACACCTGTTAGGTGGTACTCAATCTATTCAAACATCCAGCAATCACTCTTGCTTTATCTCTTTAACCTTGGATGAGAATACCTGTTAGAGGAGAGCAAAATATAACCACTTTGCTATAACAAGAAGCAAAAACACCTGACATTCAATTTGTCAAATATCGCTTTCTTCCATGCTAAGTAATTGTGTACACGAACCTGAAAACTAATAATAATACAAACCATTTTACTTTTGTGTTAAGTATGTCTGTACTCCAGGTAGATGATCATGTGCATATAGGTCAGTCAAACCCCATTGTGGCGTTTTACATATACCCCTTACCTGCGATTTTCTCATCCCTCCCTTCCCCTGACATCATGCGTCTCCTGCTGTCTATTAGTAAAATTGGACATGCTGGATGATCTTCTTTCTTTTACCATTTATACCCAGTAAACACAACAACGTTTTAAAACGTTTTGAAACAAGTAATATTTTGGGTTTTGCTTGGGTAAAACATTTTAATAACAGTTTAAATGTCGGCTTATATTAAGGTCATGAAAACATTTTAAAACGTTTTTTGTATAGATAACATTAATTGCAACAATATTTTGAAAAATATTTTTAAAATGTTATTGCCCAACTATTTTATGAAATATATTTTGCCAAACATTTTTGCTTAACACAGCAGGTTATTACAAAATGTGTTTTATGTTATGCAAAATATTTTATACCTTTTATATACCCTTTATATATAACTGATGTTTAAACATTTTTGGATAACCTTGCAACTTATTTGCGAATGTTATTGAGAAACGTCGTAATTTTTCCTGTGTATCTTGCTTTCACATCTTGACCAAAGGTTCACATTAGTCTCAGGCTTTTAATATTCCGAGGATTATTGTTCTGCTAAAATGTACTGCATTTCCAGGTATTGATACTTTGCGTTGGGTAGAAATGTTGCCTTTCCACATACATAAAGCAATTTATCAAGTGATTTGACATGACAGGCCATTAAAGTGATACATAATGCTACAACACACCCCTTTCTCGTGAGACACATCTGACGTACATACTGAAGTACCTGCGCCATCTTTCAGTAGGTGTACATGATAGGGAGGTATATTTTTGTTCATTTCCACATATATATCTTTTGATAGTATATTCTTGTACCTTGGGACTCAGTATATGGCATGTATCCGACTTCATCCCAGTAGCAGATTGAAGTACATTTATGTACATGCAGTGTACAATCACATAAACTGTGTGCTAGAACTTAAAGATGATACTTTGTCACGTAAACGGGAAACAATTTGGCCGATTTTCTCAAATTGTTAACATTCAAATGGTACTGAAAAACTAAACTGGCTGAGCACACAAAATGACAGCAAAGATATTTCATCAAAAGGCAGCGTTCGTTGTCACTATCACTGTTAACTTTGCTTACTCATGTGTCGGATCATTCCAATTAGTATACTTTTGCATTTTGCTGCTCTAGATTGACGTTATAGAGCCCTATTTTGCAAATGTCAAATACCATGAACGTCATTTTAGGTCGTGTTGAGCTTGATCATGCAAGTGGGTATGACTATAGCAAGTACCGTAGTCAAGTTGATGGTTTCACCAAAGGCTTAAAAGTCAGGGTGAATTTGATTTGGCTCATATTATGGCTTCTATCTGACATTCTTATTCAATGGGTGCGTCTTGTAAAGAATTCACGTAATTTGATTGGTTTATTTGATCTGGTGTATAATATCTCACAGTAGTTGATAGTGATATTAGTCAGGGCGCGCGCCGCCACGCAACGGCGGCACGCTTGTTGCTCCTCAATGATCGGGCGATAATTAAGTTTTATTTAACTTTTTGCAAAGATTTAGAGGAATTTTACTTGTGGGAAAGAAAAGACAAAAAATAGACGTAAAACCAGTCAACAGCAAACAAGTGAGTTTTGTTGAGCAGTTTAAAATGTACTTTTGATTTAATTTAATAAAAGTTGATACGGCTGTTGATCCCAATGCCGATGTCTTACTTGAAAATGTATCCATGATCAGCTGATATAGTCAAAAAGAAAAGAAAGAAACAAAAGGAGAAAAGAAAAAGAAACAAAATACTGAGAAAGAAAAGAGAAAAGGAGGCAAGAAAGGAAGAAAAATGAGCAAAAGAAGAAAGAAAGAAAGTTCCACCACATATGGACTCGAACACAGGTTTTCCCAAAACAGATTCCGGTGCTCTAGCCATTCGGTCACGCATCAACTTACGCCATGTCTCGATATCAAAGCGATCACTACTTAGTAATCATTTGATGCAATAAGGTGATTTCAATGACGTCCGCATATTACAGCACCGCCCACAGCTTGCATCATCACCCCAACGAACCCCCCTAGGTTTACGCACACCCTGCACCAAATACATGCGAAGCTAAGCAAAGCCCAATTTATAGACCTATCAATTAACGCCTTATTAAATCATGTTAATACATATGAATATTTGTCACATTTAACATGATGACATGACCGATTAAAAACGAACAATAAATAAGTTTTAAACTTGTTGATGATAGACGTGGACGTTCCACATTTTATCGTAACAAAAGTTTTGCATGCCGTGAACTGAGGGGCTTCCATAAAGTCGTGATTCTGAGTGTAAAAAACTCTAAAAGTGGTTTGAAACCACGACTTCAATTATGCTGTGATAGGTTTAGGCATTTGAGAATACATTAATAAAACCGACGGAATTTAAAATCCCACGATGTTTTTGGAAGTCAATATCTCGATAAAATTGTTGGTCGTATATTCACGACATTTGCAGTGAAATGGATAACATTTGAGTGTACGTCACCTTCTTCGCAGTCTTTTATTCACTGTTATGTTTTCTTATACGTCAATAGAGTTTCCAATACTTTTGTATAAAGATCGATTCAGAGACAATGCAATAAAAGCTTGAACACGCAGCTGAAAAGTGTGAACAAATGCGGCGTGTTACAAGTATTCTCTCGTCTGGAGAGTGGTAAAGCATTTCTGCCCTTTTTACTTTTTGTTTACGAAAATCAGGCCAATGTTATGTTTTTGGAGCCAATGTTGTTTTAAATTTCAGGGCGTGAACTTTTACTTTTAAGTGTCGGCGAGAGTGTATCATAACGATCCCTTTAGGTGCGATTTGAAAAGCAGGTAATTATCAAAAGCATTGTGAAAACTAGGGCTTGCATTGCGTTTTTTCCCTTTGATGGATGCATCTGAATTTCAATGATGATACGAAATACCCGAAATGTACTGGTAACCAAGTAACAAAATGTGATCGAACCATTAATGCGAGCATTTGTTGTGAATGAGCATGACGAAATTGGGATAAACCGTATGGCATGTATGGAGAGACATAAATAGAGGGGCAGGGAATGAGAAAGAATACTATGTATTGTTGGTCGAAACAGCGGCAAAAAAGTAGTTCACAGCATCTTGCGAATGGTAGTGAGCTTTAGCAACAATTGCATTGCTCAATTCATAACGAGCGTGTAGAAGAATTCAAATATCACAGATATACTTTTTTAGGTCCTGTGGTTCTTGAGTTATGTTGTAATGAGGACTGAAACAGCAATACTTTTGTAAAACGTACATAGCTCATAACAACAATAAATTAAGCAAGTTTTCAAAGGATATGATTTTTAGAATGAACTTTTGCAAAACACCAAAGTGTTATTTTTCAATAATATATTGATTTAGATAATGTAAATATTTGGCTGCTTCGACCAACAAATTATACCTCGTATACCCTTAAATACATTAAAATGTTATTTAAAGGTTTGGGGCAATACTCAAAAGACGTTAAAACGTTTCGAAAACATTATCATGTTGGCTCGATACGACCCTTTATTTATTTTCACAGTATGGTAGCTTCCCTGCCTAAATACCAAAGATGAGCATTGGTATGTCATGTTAACTTATCAACTGGTTCATATTA
The DNA here is from genome assembly GCF_039555335.1 of Amphiura filiformis. Classification (NCBI taxonomy): domain Eukaryota; kingdom Metazoa; phylum Echinodermata; class Ophiuroidea; order Amphilepidida; family Amphiuridae; genus Amphiura; species Amphiura filiformis. The sequence continues at coordinate 36,905,560 of NC_092636.1, read as the reverse complement.
CTGGTTGTAATTAAAGATGACACTGTGTCCACACTTTACACCTGCCTTTCATCGTCATTGTTTAATCACACAGAGCACTACTGTCTTTCAAAGCAAACATCATGGCACTTAAGAATTATTAAGATATCTAAGACACGCAGTTTGGATTATGAAATTACCTAATACAAATAAGGAAATACCATCGAAGTGCTTGCAGAGGCACATTTTTGTTGGCTGTATTAAACTTACATGATAGATGGTCATGACGGTGTCACCTCGGAGATGCCTTAATTGTCTGACGTGGAATGAATAATAAATGTAGCCTACTCTTAATTTTAGTTCTAACTCATATCCTGTCCCTAAATACTAACCATGCTAACCCTAAGTTTGACGCTAACTCATGTACAAACCTTAAAGATCAAGACAGTCCTCTCCCTGGGTCCCATTATAATACCCCAAATTCTCACAATTGTCACAAACCCATGTTATGAACGGTGTTCTTGATGGGCGCGGAGCAGATAATCTTCAGCTCGTGACAAATACGATCTTGATTGATGAACATTGAAAGAGCTCATAAAACTCCTCCTTTCCAGGAAACATTTTCAATAAATGCGGATATAGACTGCCGTTTCTGAACGGGTAATACTATATGATACATTATGTAGATTTGGTAGAAAAAATTACGAGATTTACCAAGAGACCACGTCTACTTTATATATCTAAAGGTCACGTCCTTAAAAACATGTAATATCAGAATATTGTTATACAATATACAATATGTTTTGCTTTCTTTATTGGTTGCTGGATTTCACCGACTCTTGTGGCCTCAAAATGATCGAACTATATTTGATTTGTGAGACGTATATGTATTTCAGTGGTAGTGTTTGTTTCAATGTATTTAATGAAGGAAAGGAAATCCTTATTTTCTTGCTTGCTTTCCTGAACAATCTGTAACCATGGTAATTGCACCTATTTTGTAATTATAACTTATTTAAATTTAAAAGTCAGAGGGAGGTATCATCTACATCAAAAACAACAACAGCTCGAGCAGATTTTGAAGGCTTATCTAGAAAGCAGGATGAACAACACAGTTAAACGGGGCGTTTACTTCAGTTCCTTGCATGTGATTATATTATTATAGATTCGTACTTTCAAAGGAAAAGTTAAGACCTTTATTAACCGCTGTCGTTTGATTATGATGTAAATCTCAATGAACGGGAGGGATATACGGAACATTAAGACCTTTTAGAATGACCTGGATCGTAATGATCCGTTTCAAATGTATTAATGTGTTTTTACATCAAAGTATGCCATTCTGTAACCCCGTATCTTTTGAACAATGATTATTAATTTGTTTTCAGAAAATTGATACAATTGTGTACGATTTGTCTGGAGTGTTGAAGTCGATTGAGGCGCAGACGCCAGTTTCTCAGATACACAAAAACAATCCGTACTACAAAATTGCACAGAATTAGCCGTAAACAAACAATTGGCAATTCTTACGTAGGTACTAGTAATTCAATACCCCAAATGCAAAATTTTAAAACAAAATCAAAACAACAATTTTGTAAACAAAATAGAAGTAAAATACTAGCACAAAAAGGGGTTTTGACATTGCTGTGGGTTTTAGTAACGTTTTCACGGTTGTCATAATATTTTTATCAAATTATCATCACTTTTATACGGGAGGGTGTAATGATTTTAATGGGAAACTGTCCTGTCTCCCCTGTCTTGATGATAACGATATAAAACACTTGAAAATTTGCATGGAAAGCATCTCCTTAATAAAACAAACAGTCGTGATAAAAGCAACGTTACAGATTTATATATCGTTTAAGAAAGTTATTGGCAAATTAGTTCAGCTTATTTCACGTGTATTTTAAAAGGCAATGTTTATAACCTGTGCAAGGCATTTTATTTAGTGATGAATTGGTTGTTACTACGGTTGTTACATCAATCAAAAAGTACAACTTTACCCATCAAACTGTTTGTATCCATAAAAAATATTCTGTAGTTGTATTACGTGAAAGTTTTACAATTACCTACAGATCTTAATCTATACATGTAAATTAAACAAAACACTTTCTGATTGCTGATGTCTTTTTACGTATGTATAATTATGCCTTTATAGTTAATGCATAATTATATTGGTTTAATATTTGGTTAATTAGGTTAATTGCTCTTTAAATTTAATACACATTCTTATATGGTATGTGGACTCTAACTTTGAATCACTGACAAAATATGAGCGTCATCTTTTTACTAGCACCCAATATGGGTGTAGTGATAATCATGATAACACTCTCGTTAGACATCCGATCGATAATATGCCCATTTATGACATTACTCAATATCACAGAATCAGAACAGGTAAAAATTTACGTCAATGATCAGTAATGGCTTATTTGATCTATTCTACAAAACAGGTGGGGTTTTATGTCATTGTAGTAGCGAGAATGTCATTTTATCATCTGATGTGACTCAATCAAACTAAGTGTAATATTCATTTACTGAAAGAAACATGAATGCATACAAGAAAGCAGAGGAATCGGAGATTGCAATCTTTTCTTTGGATAATCGGTAATGACAAAGAGCTGCAGTGCTACAAACAAATTATCTCTCTTTTGGAAAAACTGTATTTCAATGTAGTTCACCTATTCATACCTAAGGATCCTTGTCTGTAGACATGGTACAATCAGAGTTTAATCTATCAAATTATATTCATATACAACACTAATTTAAATGATGTAGGAAATATGACTAGTGTATGGTGACAATATTTGTGTCATTGCCAGAAATCCATCATCGTCATCATCATCGACGTCATCAGATTGAGCGTATATCGGTGATTATAGTTCAAACACGATGGACCAAAATTAAGGACCTACATGCAGCAAAACTTGTTTGACTAATTGTGCAAAATAAAATCTCGACCAAACTTATTTTCGCGCCCACATAATATTAATTCTCAATAAACAGACTTACAATATTTCAAGCCTATTTTTGTAAATCATCAATGAGTAATTTAACAACAAATCTCCAAAAGTAGTTATAACAAAGTTAAAATATGTAATATTGAATTTATTTCACGTAAGTGAACCAGGGCAAAACATACCTTTGTGGGTCTTGATTCAAAGCTGTTATAATTGTGTCATGTTCAATTCCGATTTTGACACAATCTGACGTTCCGGACTGACAAACTACTGTGATTCATAGTTCCAAGAACATCCCATGACAATTGTCATACACATCAAACTTCGATTATATATTCATCATTAGGTTATAATGGTTATTGAGATTTCCTCAGTTGCCTATTGTGTCACAATTTGCACATTCTGATGACACTATAAGTCAAGAAATTTAATAAGTATACTTAAAATAGAGCAGTAGATAGTCACTATTTTGGGGATAAGTTTGTAATTTCATCTATAACCTGATCATTTGAAGTCGATTTAACTTACATTCAACGGATATGGATGATGACAAGAATACCTGCTGATCTGTTCCACCTAGCATTAATTGCACGGTATTTAATCAGGATCTGATCATCGGACGTCAGGTTAGCTGATCAGTTACTCTGATAACCATGATAACGATATTAATGATCAGGCCGAGATGAACAGTCAGCATCATTCATCTATAGAGTGTAGATATGCAACATGGGCTAGTCCAGTTGAAATCCATACACACCTATGAAGATATGACCTAAATCTTCCACACAGGAAGTGTGAATTTCAAATGCAGTTACCTGAATGGATGGCTCCATTTTATATCTACATTCCCTGTGGGAGATTAAGGTCATGTCTTCCATAGGGGTGTATCACTATGGATTTCAGTTGTCAACTGAAAACTGGAATAGCCAATGGGCTATACTGGAATAGCCAATGGGCTATTCCAGAAAATAAGTGCACACCCCTTGTAGAGGAGTAACCTTTCAATAAAAGAAAGGTCCGGATTTCCGAGTATCTTCCGAGTTCTTTCTGAAAAGAATTGAAATTCCAGTTGCCGTTTTTACTGGAAAAAGCTTGGAAATGCAATTAAACGAATCAAAAAGCGCGGAATTGTTAAAGAGCCTCTCAAATTGAGGATTTCTGATTTTGATATATCTGTGTTTCTGCTTTGGACACTTAAAAGGACTTAATAAAAATGGATTTCCAACAATCATGACTGGACAAAAAGTGAGACGCCTCTATAGGGGTGTGCATTTTAATGAATAGCCCAATATTAAACGATATGCAGTCAGCAAAGTACCTTATATTAAAACTGCTGTTCAAGGTCCCTGTTATGACTCCTAGCATTCAATCATACATATGCAATTAATGATTGTAGCATCCAGTAATCACCGTTTTATCCTTTAATATTAGAGCGGGTATTAGAGGGGATTGTCCCTTAAAAGAGTGCAGCGATACATCATTGTTAAAGGAGAATGATCTGATCAACAAACTCATTCCCACTTTTCGAACAAATCTTTTTCTCCATCAAACTTTTTAGTACAATTTCGAAGCTCGTATGTTTCTTATCGCCCTTGTGAAATATATCTGAAAGAAGTTTTGTTTGGAATTTCTAAGCCAAAATGTGTATATGGTTTGATCCACAATTTCTTACTTGAAATGCATATTTTTGGCATTCCTATATCTTGACATCGGACAATCCTCCTTTAAGTCCTTGGCTGTAGCAAGAATAAATTGGTCAAATACCACCTTGTTCGTGCCATGGTGCAATGTGCACACGGACCTGACACTAAACATTTGGTTTATTTTAGTCTGCACACCAGATGAATACATTATCTATCATATATGGGTCAGGCAAACCTATATATGTTTATAATACTTAATGTAATTTTCTCATCCCTCCTTCCCGACACACGTCTTCCGCTGTCTGTGGTAACATTGCACATGGGATGATCTTCATAAGTGTCAAGTCTCAGACATTTACCATGTATATCTTGCTTTCACATCTTGAACGGGTTCACGTAGTCTCAGGTCTCTAATAACCCGAGATTACTGTTCTGCTAAAATGTACAATTATAGGTATTGATATTTTATGTTGGGAGAAAAGATCACTTCATACGTGGAGCATTCATCAAGTGATTTAACATGACAGATCATTTAAGTGATACATAGTGGTACAAACACCCTTAGACTCTCGAGATACCTCTGACGTACCCTTCCGAAGTATATACTTGCGCAGTAGGTTTATACGATGTTTCAGGTGTACTTTTCGGTATATTTTCTAGTATGGTGCATTAGCATTTTATGTTTAGCATATAGCATGTATCTGACTTTGGGTTTCTAACAGTAACAGGGCTTAGGATTGCTGACAGTAACAACATTTGGTATATTTACAAATGTATGTACGATAGAATTCCAAAAATCCGTGTACTAGAATTTAAGATGATACTTTGTCACGTAAACTGGAACAATTTGTTGATGTTCAAGTCATTATCATTCAAATGGTACTGAAAATCAAATCACAAGCACACAAAATGACAGCAAAGACACCAACAAGGTAGCTCTTTGTCACTGTCACTGTTAGCTTGCTTACTCACGTGTATGTCCGTTCCCACTGCATGCTTTGCATTTCGGTACTCTGTGACGTTATAGACATTAGGATTTGAGGCTGTTGATCGGGTCACACACCTTTAAATCATCATCGGAAATAAGATTTGATAAAACTATTATTATCATCTATTCCCAAGTGTTTCACATTACTTTAGTTTGATAACAAAATGTCTTGAATTCATTTTGTGAGTCACGAAAAACGTCTGAAGTCGAGACAAGTAAATGTACTGAACCATAAAGTATAAGCGGCGAAAATGACTTAAGGCAGTCTCGTCAACTTTACAAGAACGTTTTTCTTTCTCTCAAACTGAAACAATACCGATATCACTGACTATCCTATCGACATTGATCAATTGCATAATCATTCAAGAATTTGATTCGTGGAAGTATCCGAATTTAGCAAAAAGGTTAAGTGTTTAACAGTACTTTATCAGCAGGATCAAGCATAATATGAGCGATATCGTGGAACTTCACCTCACGTTTGAGATTAATCATTTCGTAAAAGGACTATTCCCATCAGACAACTGACTTCTCTCAAATCTGAAAATGCGGTTAATTATATAATGTCACAGAAAGTGATTTAAAAACTGCAATCGATCAATTTTATTGACACGACAATAATTTTCTTTCATCGAGTGACAAAATAGTGATGTGTCATCATACACCAATCTTGCAAGTTCCTCTTCATAATTAGGTTGAATTTGAATGTATATCCACTGTGAAAACCCAACTGGACTATTAGTTGAAACACCTCCCTGCCCTATAGATTTAAAATAATAATGTGAAATATAGTGACCTTAAAAAACCATTCATAATAACCTTGCACAAAATGCAAGAGCTTTTCCAAGTTACTAGCCATATGGGGGAGTGACTATATAACAGCTTATAAGGTAACGAATTTTAAATGACAAAGTTTCCCCAGGAAGTTTAGAGAACTCGGATTAGGGAACGTCAAGTATTGTAGGGGAAACCTTAAACTCAAAGTAGAATATTCTTAAGTTGCTTCTCAATGGTTGCATGCTGCTAGTACTTTCAAGCATACTTTGGCTACCAGTTACCAAGAACTACTGTAAGTGATACCTAACCTTGCGTAAAAGGAGAGTTTCAACCCCTGTCTATATCGAGATGTGTCATGGTGACCTTGAGAACCCCAATAAAATATTAATGTGTACGACCTGAGATTTGCAGCAATTCATGACTAACGACTGAACTCTAAACAAATATGAAATGATTCGGTTACTAGTATTCCAATTACCCCATGTAATACAGTAACCCGAGTCAGATTGGAAGTCAACCACCACAGAAGTCAATCTGAACAGCAAAGTGAAACATTTATCTGTTATTAACTATGGAGTAAAAAAATGTCTCATAATGACCTTGAAACCCAAGCAACTTCAAGGGGCTCCTAGTCATAATTATAAGGTTGAATGATTATTAACGAATTTGAAACGGGTAGTTTCTATATACCATCTATCGGAACTATTGTAAGCAACGATTTACTTTGTGACCTTGAAACCCAATGATATCAACTTTTCAAGTTACTTCTAGTCATAATGATAAGGTTGAACGATAAAACTAACGAATTTGAAATGGAATGTTTCCACCGTAACCAACCTGAACTAATATAGGTGAAATCTTCACCTGAATGGTTGATTCATAGTACTCTTATAGCAAACTTGCGACTGATTAATATTACAAATAAGATGAATCGTTATTTGTTGTGTCGAGACATGTTATCCGTATTACCCAATCAAAAACCAAGTTGCAATCGCCGATACATGACAATTCAACTAAAAATCCCACTCAACCAACGTGTTTGTTTTTTGTGAACAACTATTTCTGGCCATATTGATCTAAAATTAAACCGTGTTCCCATCTAACATCCCAGGCGGGTGGTGCACAGGAAAGATCTTATCCCGTGCTGAATAGTCTGTATATTACATTAAGGACATGTGGGTGTTTGGTGCATTTATTTTGCATTAGAATATAACGTTTCAAATAATTTTAAATGTTTCAAATGATTCTCCTAACGAATTGTACCACGCGATACATTCATCATGTTCATTTTCACAGTTCAGGTGTCTTACAGTGCCAAGAAAGCAAACCAGGAGGATTCTCTCTTGAGCCCTAAGTTATACATTTTACATTGGATAAAACATATATGTCAACATGGTATCCTCCAGAGTCTCCAATATTGTCCATTGACAAATGAATTGAATTTGGAATTCTGACTTACAGGCTTACAGATGCATCATAAGATCAGCAATTGCACCCAGTGACCTTAACACAACTTCCTGAAGGAGATACACTTCGTCTCCAGTCTCCTAGTCCTAGCCTACAGTTGACTTTAACTTCGACTTCCTCTGAAAGTTCCTTAGAGGAGGAGTAAAGATCACACTAATGTTTATGTCGCCACTACTATGTTCAAAGCTAACATTAGATAATGATTATGATGATTGAAATAAAAATGTTGGGGTAACAAAAATGTACTTTTATAGATAAAAACACAGGTTAAACAAGTAGTTATATTTTATCATTATGAATCTTTGAAAAGATATTGTTACAGAAAGATATAAAATAGTTTGGGACAATTATTTGCCGTATGAGCGAAAAGTAAAAGTATAATCTGATAATCCTATTTGTTTTCTTAGGCATTCGAACCAAATTACATGTAGTTGTGTTCGTTCGATCTTTCGATCGACCGTCGATGCTTGATCGATTATTATCAATTAATTGACTAATTGATATAAAAACCATGCTAATGGTGATAACATAATGAATCTGTGCATGTAATGATATTGACTAATACAAATGTGCCGTTAATTATTCGTAAGCAGCATCGATGGTCGATCCAAAGATCGAACAAAATTGTCTGTGGTGCCTTAATTACTGCTACATGTGTAAGTTATAGTGTTTTGGTTTATTTGCTTTGATAGCTAAAACTGAACAAACGAAAACACACGATTGTCATCGCATTGTGGATTATGTTAAACATGATAAAAAGCATTATTACATTGTCTGTTCTTGAAACAACTGAAAATCACCTGGCTTGATAAGAAACGCTTAGTAAACTGCGTATTTGCATTTGACAGTGCAGATAATTTTTCTCTTAACCAGTTGAAGTTATTATATCACGTCATCAATTTTAATTACCTCATATTTACAAATAATCATTTTTTCTTTTCTTTTTCACAGATTATAATGAATGCAGTGCCACACCTTGTTCTCATAGATGTATGAATACTTATGGTAGCTACAGGTGTTACTGTGAACATGGGTACCTCCTTATGCCTGATGGAAAAACATGTACAAGTAAGATATTATTCATGATGCGATCAGTAAAATAAATAACTTATTGGGCAAGATAAATTCAATATTTTCCATTTTATGACATGACGATTTGTAACGATACCTTCTTGGTATTTTGTCATTAATATTGGATGTATCTAGTGTTTAGATATGTGCACACAATGTGAATACAAGGCGTTGACTTCATCAACACAATGGTTTTTAAAGATATTTATCGAGAATCAAACCTTGACTTTCATACCTCTGGCTAATAAAGCGTTGGGCAATCTTGATGTATCTGAAGGCGAATGTAAATTCCTATTGACTCCTCACTACCTTTTGTTTGTATTTCAAATATTTCATTATGTCTAATTTAGCATATTTCAGTTTGCATTTTATTGCAAGTAAGACACTGACTGATTACGAACTATTTTCAGCTGTGATGATGTAAAATATTCAGAACAACATTGATAAAAGTGTGTCCTAATGAAGGAGGGGAAAAAGATAAAAGAATTAAAAATGACTGATTATTCAAAAGCCCATAGTTTCCGAACTATTACTAAAACAGGTGGGGAAGGGGTTACGTGACTCCTGATAAATGTTTTTGGAGCTCAGTTACTACTGAAAAATGTTGATGGAAATGTTCCAAGAAAATCATTATCTTTCACTGATATTATTTGTCGTTGGGACTTGGGGTGTTCGTTACTGTGTGAAAGGGGTGGGTCGAGGGTTGGGGTGGGTGCGGACTCGTATAGGCATATGATGTTTATGCCGTGGTAAATCTTCGCAGTCTTCGCTTTGCTCTACGTCCCGTCTGTCTGTCTGTCTATCTGTTTGCCATCCGGTCAGACTCTCTGCGTATTTCTTGTCTGCTTTCGTTTTTGGTTCTCTATCTGTCCCGTATTTTCGTTTGTTATTGCCGAACCAACCATCATGTGTGACTGAAATCAGATGCAACAGTTTGCGCATGAATATTTATGAGGTGTAATCATTTGCTCTATTTCCTCAAGTAGTATTTGTATACTCTCTATTAACCCGAGTCTTTACCATTTCTTTTAACATAATGTTTGAAAATTAACTATATCACATTCCTTTATATAGTTGTATGATCAATGTACTTCTCGAGGTAATTTGGCAACGTTTCCGACTCTATATTAATATTGTGGATTTTGCATTTTCTTGAAAATTATAGCGCATTGGTGACAAGTAAGATAAAGGGACAAGAACTACAACTACTGCACTGGAAATAAATCAATAACTACTTGCCTTGAGTTGCCGAATTTTCAGTGCAGTAGTTGTAGTCCTTGCCCCTATAATATACATATCTTACCTGTCACCAATGCGTTATATTTTTTGAGAAAAATGCAAAAATAGGCACAAACTTGGCCTGGGGTGTAGTACCCCCTTAATGCAAGAACAAATAACATGACACTCAAGCCCAACACTAATATACCGCGCAATTTGAATTAAGCTTGAGATATATCTTGATGCAGATTAGACATCCAGTAACAGCGGCGTGGATTTCATTTTGACATTGGCCAAAATGTTGCCATTTTGAAGCTTAACTGATTAAATAATGTGCAAGTGTGGAATAAATTCGCGCGTAACGCGAAACAATGTGGGCTTTGGGGGCTAAAATGATCAAATATGAAGTTAATTTGGTCTGAAACCCACAAACAGGCGTCAACATTGGGGTGGGGGTAGACCACCCCCTGGCAAAATATTGGGGGATTTATCCCCCCCCCCCCCCATCCCCCGGGATCTACGCCTATGTCCAGTAAATGGTGATGTTAATCGAATACTGGAAATAAAACTTACAACTTACTTACATGCTACAATTGCGTCCTGTACCTCAGGACTTCTTCAGATATCTAATTGGTCACGTGACAGACGACGGGAAAATTTGTCAAGATTGGGTCCAAAACTTGCCATTTGAAAGCAACTAGAGGAGCCAGCGATCAACAAAAAAGGTGTGACTCCGTTTTCAACTGTCACACACGCTCAGGACCAAATCTGACCAATCATGTTAAAATCCTCCCCGTCGTCTGTCACGTGACCAAACAGATGCCTGATGAAATCCTGAGGTACCGGACGCAACTGTAGCATTATAAGCATGTAAGTTGCAAATTTGGTTTCCATTATTGGATTTATCATTACCTATAAGCTTGAGATAATTGACAAGACATCTATGATTATTCCGATAATTAATTTATATATTGTGAACTTAGCAGATAAGCCGACAACACTCTGAAGAATTTTATTATAAAGTCACGCCTGATGCACTGTGTGCCATGTCCTTTCATTTCATTTCATTCAAAACTTAACTCTTCATTTGCCTAATCTGTGAATTACAAAACAAGGGTATCCTCAAAAGAAAAATGATAAAAGCCCAGAATAGTAAGTTGATGCATTCAATGATAAAAGAAAAATATACACTATATCGTAATAAAAGTAAGGTCCTGTTAAATCAAATTAGGCGTTGGGAAATCAAATGATGCATGAGGCACTATGGTTGACCTACGCTTTTCCGTATGAAATTGAAACCTTATCATTATACTAGAAAAGGAATTTTTACCCACCTTTTAAAGCAAATTATCTGAAGATAAATTTTATATGTAAATGACGTTCTTTGTATGCAGCTCATTAAAGAAATGAAACCAAATGCACAGATACGTGATGTATGTAATTATTGTTTTGATACTTAAGAGTAAGTGCATTGTAAATTATAAAATAATAAGATTCAAGGAAGTGGGTAAAGATATTTTGAGTGAAAAATCAAGTTGGGTATTTATCAAACGGTATTCGAGGAAAAATTCAAATGTGCGTTTGTAGATAACCCATATTCTTAGCATTGCTTTAAAGTTAAGATTTTTCATGGCTTCTGGGGATTCTGAGGATTTCCCTGAATAATTTTATTAAGTAAGCTTATTAAGTTAAAATTCAATAAAGTTAATGTGAATTTTAAAATATCCCAAATATTATTTAGTTGACGTAATAGCAGAATACGGGACACAACTCTCAAATTACTCAAATTAGGGCTATAGGGTTAGGATTTAATAATGTAAGTGTTTAGGGTTAGGGATGAGTAAATAAATCAAAGTGGTGCACCGTATTCCGCAATTACCCCGCTACAATTGCTGCAGGGCATGCATGAAACAAAATAGTTGATGTTATAACTTATTGATGTTGTTGTTATTCAGCATTCAGGTTATATCTTCACACTAAACTGAAATGATGTTTTGTCTTGCAGAGGATGACAGATGTCATATGACCAGGTGTTCATTTGGCTGTGTGCAACATTCAGATGGCTTCTCATGCTTCTGTCCCGATGGATTCAGGGTATCAATGGATGGTCTAGGATGTGAAGGTAACTCTCTTGCAAAATCAATGTATCGATTAGTTTTATATAATTACACTGTGAAATCCATGGGTCGTTTTTACTCACTTTTAAATCAACTATGAACAACTTAACTGTTGGGTAAATATATTTCTTTGAAAATAACAAGCAAAAAAACATTTACTTAAAACGATTTTGCCTAAATGTTTGACAAAAAAGCATTCTGCAATAAAATGTTATCAACATTTCAAAATGTTAAAATGTTTAATGACCTTTACATATAAACCCGACATTTTTATTTTTCAATAACGTTGTCTGTTTAGCACTTTTACAACGTTATTTATTTCAGTATTTTGCTAAACAATCTCTTTTAAATAATTGTTTATACCTGATCAAATCCCACATAATATAATTTGTCAACCTTTAATCTGCATGAGACATAGATCAAATGACTATCAGACGATTTCAAAATTGATTCTGTATAATCGGGTATGAAATTATGAGCAACAGCAATCCCCCATCCCCCAAAAGACATATTGGGCAGATCGGCTTCGGGGTTTCAATTTAAGAGGCAAACCATCTGAGCTCATCTGCCTATGACTGCCCCTTCCTATGGCGCAAATTATAATCGCCGTCCACTTTATTATTATTATTATTATAAAAATAATAACAATTTGAAAAATACTCAGTTTAGTTTAGATGTGAATACGTCGGTTTAGAACTTAGGCCTAGCAATAAAACCTATAGCAGCCATTGTGAACAAAAATGACATGTCATTTGTCATCGATGTCTTTGGTTTTACCCTTACGCCTCTGGCGTGTCATTGTTGACAAAGGCATATTAAGGCGCCGAAAATTTTGCTATTATGTATGCTGTGGCATTTTGCAGAATACAAAACAATTGTTTGATGATATCTATTTGAACACAGACCACTGTGCACAGACCCTTTAATTTTTTCTTCTATGCTCTGTGGTTTTAACAGTGATTTCTGTTTACGTGGCGAATTTACAGGTTCACCAATAATTCATAAAATTCCTCAGGACGAGAAGCAAATAATAATAATAATAATAATAATAATAATAATAATAATAATAATAATAATAATAATAATAAACAATAAGCTGAATAGGGTTCATAATTATTGCACAACCCTTTACTTGTTTTTTGATTGCTGATGAATCAAACTTGTGGCATGGCAGATGCCTCTTGTCATCATACACCGCTCACTATGTCTGTCTGCAACATGCAAACAGTTATTTTCATACTAACACTCAGCACACAGGAAATCCAATCAGTTATTGAGTATTGGCAAGCTTTTGGTCAATTCTAACACCTAGAGTTGATAACAGACATGCCTGTCTAAACAACAGGTTATTTGCAATTTCGAAAGTAACAACAATGATTCAACATGTTCAAAATTAGGTTATGTACCTATATTTGCGTATTTAACCAAAATACATAGTATATTACATTATCTTATCTTAGAATTGTCCAAATAATCTCAGCTTTGAGGTCGACACCAAACAAATTATTATTAAAAGTGACATAGCTTTTTATGAAATTATGCAGTATGCAATAAAAACAAAATAAACAAAAACAAACAAACAAACAAACAAAACAAACAAAACAACAACAACAACAAACGGCACAAAGTATACCTAATCAGTGATTTATAAGCCACAACAGTTAGGCCAAACCATCAAGTTCATCGAAATTCAAATGGTGTCAACATTGAAATCAAACTGATAAAGACATAATCTGATATTCAAAATGAAGGTAAGATGGATACTTTCTTATCGCGCGAATCATGCGAGTGCACCTGTCGAATTCGGAAACCGGGGTTAACATACGTACGCGAGTAGTTTAGTAGGAAAATTAATAATAGATTAAGGGGGTACTACCCTGGCCAATTTTGTGCCTATTTGTACATTTTTCTCAAACATTATAGCGCATTGGTGACAGGTAAGATATGTAATGGGGGCAAAGATTACAACTACTGCACTGAAAATTCAGCAACTCAGGTCAAGTAGTTATTGATTTATTGATCAAATATTTGTTTTCCCTCATTTTTGACTGTAACTCCACAACTGTTGTCTGTGCTGAAATAAAATTTCCAGTGCAGTAGTTGTAGTCCTTGCCCCTATAATATACATATCTTACTTGTCACCAATGTACTTTAATTTTTGAGAAAAATACAAAAATAGGCACAAAATTGACCAGGGGTGTAATACCCCCTTAATAAATGCGTATTACTTGTTGTGAGAGAGTAATGAATAGACTCTTAGATGTTGATGCGTCCAACGTCCAAGGCACGAGCCCCGCAGGTGAGCGCGCATCACCAACCATTCAGCGCATGCAAGTTCAATATATAGCTTTATGTCCAATCTCTCGAGCACCAAGGTATCTGTATTGACTATTCCATACTCGACAAAGAATTTCTGCAAGTTCTGCTACTTTTTACAACGAACAAAATACGAAAAATGTTGGAAATTTTGACCAATATAGATTCACCCCCTCCAAGAAAAATGAATCAATCCTGCAAGACGCGAACGCACAGCGCGTAGTACCCGAAACTGTGGGCAAGTGCAATGATTTATGCTCCGTTTAGTTATTATGAGTTCTGATGGTTCGGTGCAGAGGGTGGAGTGGTTGGACAAAATATATACAGAAAATCTCTGACTGTCACTTTAAGGTTTTTCACCTGTAACTTGTCACAAAATTCAGATATGTGTGTATATAGACCTGCCATGAACGCAACAACACAAATATATATACAAACATGATAAAACCAAACACATACAAATACACAAAACAAATGATACATTCAACACATACCCAAACTATTACTGTCAGCAAACTACACTCACACAAAAGCGCCGGATTTGAGTGACACTTATCTCCAAAATGATGGGCTGGGCATACCTGACATGAGCTCAACAAAGCATATACAAATAGCCATATGATAAAACGAAACACAAACAAATACACAAAACAAATGAAACAATCAATACATTGCCAAATCAACTATTATTGTCAGCAAAGTACTACACAAAAGCGCCGGATTTGAGTGACTCTTAATCTCCTAAATGATGGACTGTGTATAGACCTGACATGATCGCAACAATACAAATACAAATATGCAAACGTGATAAAACCAAACACAAACAAATACACAAAACAAATGAAACATTCAACACATTGCCAATTCAACTATTGACAGCAAATAACACCTACACAAAAGCGCCGGATTTGAGTGACTCTTAATCTCCCAAATGATGGACTGGGTATAGACCTGACATGATCGCAACAATACAAATACAAATATACAACCATGATAAAACCAAACACAAACAAATACACAAAACAAATGAAACATTCAATACATTGCTAATTCAACTATTATTGTCAGCAAAGTACTGTCACCATGCTCACACAAAGCGCCTGATTTAAGAGACTCAGTCTCCTAAATGGACTGTTTTTGTAATGTCTAAATTTAAGGGAAAAAACCAAAGTTTAATGACGTCCTATAAACAAAAGTCCGACTACATTTGTAAAAAAAACTCAAAGTTGATCTTTCGGGTAGGAATTTTCAACATTTCAAACTTAGAGATGTTAGAGGGAGGGTGGGGTCAGCCTTTCGACGAAATAGCTTTTGTTCATCATAGGACGTCATCGGACTTTTAGTTTCTTCTCTTACTAATCTTGAATCTAATTCTGCAACTACTAATGCCAGTTAGTCTTGTTGAACATGTACTCCGAAAATTTATCACAAAATATTTATGAAAATGAAAGAAACAGAGAATAAGATTTGACACCAAATCTTGCTGGCAGTCTTGCCAGTAACGCTATTGAAAATCATTGAGATTGATGGGATTTCCCCGTTGTAAAATGATTAAGCAGCACCCCTTGAGAAATACTGTTGTTACATCCTGGATGTAGCAAACCATGCAGAACTTCTCGCAATATCGAGCTAAATATATTGAAAAGTTCCCTCAATTAATTAGATCAAAATCCCCTATAATAAAATTACTGTTGTTGCCAGCAATTCATGTACTTTTCATCGGGTCATCATAGGTTTCGCACCCTTTTCATTTTACATATAAATATAATGTTGAGTTCTGTGAGTCATATTCGCAAATCTTTTCTTCATTTCCGGCCATTTCAAGTCATTTCCACCTCACAGATGCTGTACATAATTGTTTCATCATTTTCCGGATGATGTAGTACTGTTTTGATGTAAATACATAAAGTGCTCCTATTTTTGTTCTTCACTAAATGTACTTTTTAGCTAATTTCACAACTAATTTCACTCTTTAGCTCTTTTCAATTTTTCACATATTATTTAAAAAATAAAATATGTCGAAAAATACACTTTCCTTCTGATCCGTCTAGATTCAGTGAACTAATGATGTCGCCCGTGAGACGATAGATGTACGACAGCGGCTAAAACAATACCTTTATTCTCATTCTTAAACACTACAATTCAAATAAAAATATCATAAGTATTACAAATGTTAATTAAATTAAATCCTATATTTTACAAGGAATTACCTAGGGCTTAACATCGATCAGTCCCGTTGTTGCTATGCGCCTCCGATTGGTTCAAATAGCGAGTACACGTATCGCGTCGGTACACACGCGCTTAAAGTGTGTGATATTGTGTAAAATCACACGGGTAAGAACCAATAAGATTGCAGGAACGTTCTCAAGTGTTTAAGAATTGACTATACTATCCTAACGACAGCACTCCTTTTTAATATCGGAAAATTACCGAAGCATATAAACCCGTAATTCCATGCCATAATCAATAATATTACATGCCAAAATTAGGTATCACAATCGGCGTGATTTTGTCAGATAATAATAGTGATATAGGGATTTTTTACGCACACGAATTTTGTACGTAATGCTTTCTGTAGAAACTGTGATATGCTTTAATATCTACAATACATCTATGGTTCACTGAACGTCTCTTGCCTAGCTTAATCTAACAACATATTGTAGCAAATTCATTAATAAAAAGGCGAACTATCATCAGGACCAAAGATGACACCCTGAGGCACACCATAGGACCTGAGATGAAACCCTGAGGGACACCATGCTGTTATTATGTACTGTAATATTACCTTAGCTTATAGGCACTATCAGTCTTTGTCTGTCGAAGATTAGAAAAAAAGACTCATTAAAAGATTGCCATGATGCTTTTCTGCCTGATAATAATTGATTGACTTAATCATTTTTATTTGTTTCAGACGTTGATGAATGTAAGGAAGGAAACGCAAAGTGTCCAAACGGGAGACGATGCCAAAATACATACGGCAATTTCATTTGCCTGTGCCCAGAGGGCTTCAAATTTCAATATGTGAATAGACGTTTCGAGTGTGTAGGTAGGTAATACAACAGATTCATCATTGCAATTTTAGATACACATGTATCAGTATCGGTGGTAATTGCCAACGTACAACTATTCAACGCAAGGTGCCAATTACCATGATTACAGCTACATTATTACTGCAGTTATGAAAATATTTTTTTGACGGAGTCGTCAATAGAATGTTGGATAGACATAATGAACAATTTGTTCATTTTTATCGTTCAATTATTCCATATTTTACCGTTATATTCCATTTTGCTCTGAATTAGACCACATTATTGCATGTTATTTGAATTTTGCAACAGCGGTTTTAGAAAATCGATATTATTCATAACTAGCTACTGACTATTTTTCTCAGAATTAGACCGCATTAATACTGCATGTTATTTTAATTTAGCTACAGCGGTTAAAGGCCCATTCAATGATTCCAGTGAAAATGTAAACAAATATAAAATTATTAAATTGCTCAAATCAAATTGTCACTAGATATTTCTGAAATAACAAAAAAAAAATAGAAAAACAATAGTATTGGTAAAATCGAATCCCCATTCAAATACATGTCACTGATTTCTCTACTAAAGTTTTATGTAAAATGTCCTATTTTTCTTTAATGCCTGGCTTCAGGCTAATAACCTCTAGAATGCTATACCTATGCTTCTGACAAAAGGGCCAAAAACTTAATTTTGATGATTATTTACGATTTTCCGGATAAGCAAATCGCTGGATGGTCCTTTAAGTCGATATTATTCATAAGGTTGGTTTTACTGCATTAACAACTTTGATACTCTTCAAAGATGTTTTGCATTATCAGATCAGCGTTAAAGTTTAACATGTTTTTGCAGCATCTTGCTTTACTGTGTAATGTCATTTTTCTACCTTAGCCTACGGATATGCAATACATGATCAATGCAATACGTAAAATAATACCATGAAAAGTTGGTTCTGATTTGCCGAACAAAAGTTGATGTGGAAGTGATTAATGATTCTTGGTTATGTGTTACATTTCCTTCATTGATTGACATTATGACATCATAAATACGTGCCGTAGCTTATTATTTCGAATCGCAGTTGTTCAGTTTAAATACAACCTGGTCTCTTTAATGTTTAGTAAATTATCCCCTCTGTTAGTCAATGTTATAATTAAAGTAAGTTACATTGGGTCGGAATTACCCCCTCTGTTGGTCCGAATGTTGCATTAAGGTTACTAGGCTCATTCTCCGATAAAGCGTTCAAGTTTGGTCTCGGTAATTGAAAAATTCCAACCACGAAGAATTCATGAAAATCATTCAGAATCGTAAACTTTAATAGTTTCAGAGCACAAAACAATGCATGGGTGATTTTTCAACAATACTTCATTTTTGAGCAATATTACTTGTACACATTGGTGGTAACGTATCAGTGGTAACGTATCTGTGAAGCCCTTTCACACTTTTGTCTTAATCTTGCAAGTGTAAAAACTTACCGACTTAATACTCATATTGATCAGTCATCACCCAATGTACTAAAGTCTGGTATGGTATTTGGCTTCATTTATTACAGCGTTTTTTCCGAGGGGGGGTAGAATTTAGGTAACGTATCTGTGACGACATGAACGTAACGTCAGGATTTTTTGCCATTAATATACCTGATTTTTTTAACTTTGAAATCATTGTGTTATATACCACATATATAATATAACTATGGAGCCTGCTTGATCCATCACATATGATAACATTCATATAGGTAGTTATTTTGACAGATTGCTATCCATTTGAAATATGGTAACGTATCTGTGAACAATATTGGCGACATAGTCTCAAAGACCTGTTGGAAAAATTTAATAACCTGCGTTGTGATGTTTTATACTTTAAAATTAGGGCATGATACCAGCTAATGAAAAGTACCTATAATCCATTATTATGCGCGCATGTATAGCGAACAGGGACACATTATACGGAACGCACCTTTACTGGCGACATGGAGGAAAACAATGGATATGCATAATCAGCTTTATTGTTTTATACTTTCTAGGCATGTTACAACCTCTAGCCCCACACATTTTAAAAAGCAACTCCTAAGTATTAGTTATATTAATAAAAGTCATTTCTTTCTGACAAAACAAGTCTGAATACGACTTGAAACTATGGGCGACACAGATTTGGCTTTTTGGACACTTTATCGGAGAATGTGCCACTAGCTGTTGGTCAATGTTACATTACGGTTACTGTTGGTCAATGTTACATTACCCCTAACACCAGTAAAAACCACAAAATACCACGATGAAAAATTCATAACATGCATGCATCCCAGGGTCTGCGATGACGCAATCACCCGAAGTGTGATATGATCACGGAATTGCTGGCCGGGCAGCAATAACCCGAGCAGCTACCGGTCCGCGTTCGTTCGCTTGGCATGCGAGGGGTCAAAGGTTCGAATCCCAAAAGCCAAGTCAAAATTCTTCTTCTTCTTGAAAAATCGGATCTTCTCTGACTTCCGATACCAAAAAGCATGGGTCAGTGTTAGGGTTAAGGTTACTTTTGGTCAATGTTACATTGAGGTTACTTTTGGTCAACAATTTGTATTAAGGTTACTGCTGGTCAGTGTTGCATTAAGATTACAATTGGTCAATGTTATATTAAGGTTACTGTTGGTCAATGTTACATCAAGGTTACTGTTGGGTGTACATTAAGGTTACTGTTAGTCAATGTTACACTAAGATTACTCTTGCTTTCTTGCCCTGCGGGGCCATTATTATATTGGAAATCTATTAGTTGTAAGTCATCACAATGGGAGTTCCCGGCCTCAGCCCTGTCGAGCGTGCGGCCTTGATGTTTTTGCTCATACTGGGAAAGGAATGTCAATGCGTAACCTTAGGTTATCGACTGTCCGTCGCCCATTTTATTTTTACCCCTTAATTATCATCAGGTGGTATAGGTCACGCGACACGTGACGTACGAGGCTGACGAAGATACAGGGCTGAGAGCCCCATTCAAAATATACGGTTAGCATTTACAAATGGAAAATTGACATACTTACAGTGGGGTACTTTGTCGTACCCCAACGGTTTTAGAATAACATAATTTTGCTTTGACACCACATATAAAAAACAAATTTAGAATTGTTTGTGAAGATTTCATGATTATGTGTTAATCCAATGGTGACGTCAAAAATGGTGATATCGCTTCCACCATCATCTGATTATCATCATTCTTCAGGCCATGCCCTCTATCAGGGGCTAATTTATAGATTAAGCTTGATCGCTATTATTTCTGGAACAATATTGGTCCTTTGTAACCCTGCGGGACAACCTTTTTTGTTGGGTTTGTTTTACGTTAACCCGCTTATTCAAGCTTCAGCATTGCCTTTCGTCACTAAGCTACAATACGTGTACATTGTCCTAACACAATAAAAGTGGCAAAAATGGACTTACAACATATCTCACCAAAACAACCCCTAACTGGATGAAACCAAAATATTGGAAAACTAAATATTTCAGATATAGCCCACTCATAGTGTGGCATTAATGACAATCACGTCAAACTAGGAGAAAAGTATCCGTTTTGGTTGCACCATTGGCACATTTTTCGTTTGAGGCAGGAGACTATAGTGTACCGTTTCACATGCATGCATGTAGATAACAATTATTGTTCAATGACATTTTAACAGGAAAAATAATCAACTTTTTTAATTACTAACATTATTATGCTGCAAACATGTTGTAACTTATTTCAATCTTTGGAACAATTGCTTAATTTGCATCACCCGCCCATTACTAACAATACTAACATTCCCAACTCCAACTGGATTCTTCTTTGCAGAGGGAGTTTCAGAAGGCATAGAGTCCTATGATTATGATCCAAGCATTTCCAAGCGTTTTTTACGCTCAGCGTCCAGTAAATATTCTCAAAATTCCATCAAAAAGACATCATTCAAGTTTGGTGAGGATATCACTGTAATCGCTGTGCACGGTGCTAGTCATCGTTCTGTGTTTAATATAGTCAGTCATGATAGTGTTGATGTTGTGCAATCAGTTTCAATTTAGTAAGATGTTCACAATGTCAGTTACCGGTACAGATATTCTTAATGCTTTAGATGTATAAAAATATCTGATGTGAAATATATACATACATTGTATGTTATGTCAATGCACAAAGCACAAATAAAAAAAATACAATTCATAAGCAAGACAAAATGAGGGAACTCTCTTTAAAGTGACATACCTCACCAGCTACCACAATTGAAGAGTTAAAATGCAAAAGCGGATGAACGTCATTTTCAAAATGTTTGCGTTGAAGAGGAAACCCCGCCAGGGCAGTTCTTCTGGGTGAACCAAACCTGCCTGGCTATCAAATTAATCAGTAACAATTGACAAGTGACTTAGCTAATGCCTATGTTTATACCACGCCTAGGTCATTTGTTTGGCAACATTTTCTTAACATGATCAAGTACATTTCACTCCCTGAATGTTTGGTTCACCCCAGAAATACGTATACTTTCGAAACTATGGTTAAAAACAGCACATATTTTCTGATTATGTTTTTTTTTATATGACGAGTTATATTTGCCTATATCTCAAATCGAGAAAAATTGATATATATCAGTTTTTGCATCTGAACACTAACCAATCATTTGTTAGGGGATTTGCCATTTGGTCTAATACCATTTGGTCTAATATCCATTTTGTCTAGACCCATTTTGTCTAAACCCATTAGGTCTATATCCACTACGTCCAATAATCATTTGGTCCTTTAACCATTTGGTCCGATAACCATTTGGTCCGATAACCATTTAGTCTAATAACCAATAAGTCTAAAACCATTAAGTCTAATAACCATTTAGTCTAATACTCATTTGGTCTATAACCAATAGGTCTAATAGCCATTTGGTCTAATACCCATTTGGTCTACACACCATTTAGTCTTACAAGCATTTAGTTTATTAATAAATAGACGAAATGATATTAGACTAACTGGTTATTAGACCATACGAGTATTAGACCTAATGGTTTTTAGACCAAACGGTTATTAGACCAAATGGTTATTAAAAAATATTAGACCAAATGGTTATTAGACTATATGGTTAGTAGAGATACCAGTTATTAGACCAAACAATATTAGACTAAATGGATATTAGACTATATGATTATTAGACTAAGTGGCAATTAGCCTTTCTGGTAATAGACCAATCGAATATAGACGAAGCGGGAATTAGACGAAATGGTATTAGACCAAATGGCAATAGACCATTTGTTATACCTGTTGGCACTTGATGGCACGCCGCGCCTGGCAAGCTAAAAGTAAATTGAGGTTTTTTTTGCAGACGCGAAGTGCACGTTTTGTCTAGTTAGGCGTGTCATAGTTCCTATTTGTAGCATTCCCATTCTGTTCATTCATATAACTTCTTGTCGCTTTTATCGTCTTGCTCTCTCTGCCTGTGTACATTTTATCATTTCCTGTTAAATCCTTGCACCTTTATGTCTGAGCTGAGATAAAAGCGTGATTTTTGCTTCAGGCATGATAGTCATTTAATGGATTTTGTACTTTTGTATTTTTGTGACATGCTGAATGTTGTAGACTTACCTATTCAAATATTATCGTTCCATATTTATGCTTAAATTTGTGAAGGCGTCTCGATGCATAGAACATCAAAACCTGTCATTTGTATAATACTTTGTAAGTGTCCGTCAAAAAGTTTTATGATATAAACATGATGAAACATGAATGTCCTGTTTGCACTTTTACATTCTAGTTCGACGTGTCAAACTTGCGATATTTCAAATTATCAGACGCCTACTTTATTGTTCTTGATTTGTTTTTTGCATCACGTATATCGAAGTCTAGTCTAGCAGAGTTTGGATATCTCAAACTTTTCATAAAGCTATAAAGTTATCGTCACCAAATCAACAACATTTAACATTTAGAGGGGAAGAAATAGTAGCCCAATAAATACATACAGCACATATTGTGTCTTTGACTTTGTCGAATTAATATCACCTTTGCTTTTTCTCTTGATTAACTATTATAGAAGATAGTGCGTGCGACGCCAGTAAGTGTGATACCAACGCCCAATGCAAGAAAGTCAACGGTGTTTTCAAGTGCGCATGCAATGAAGGTTTTATTGGTAATGGTGAACAATGCAGACCTCTTGGTAAGTGGAAAATTTCGAGTATCTCAAACTTATTTTGACTGAGTTTAATTGAGGGCAAAGGCCATTTGATTTAAAACAAATTCTTCGCAAGATCTACTCACTATGACATCAGCCTACTATAATTTTCCATAATAAGATTACATTTCGAAACATTGATATTGTTGTCACAATAAGAATAGTTCAGCTGACTTTATTTGACAATGTTGTCTTCTCTTCTCAATTGCACCAGATTCAACCACATGCAGAGATGGACCTTGTTACCCTGGGGTTGAGTGTATCGACATCATAGATTTTAGAGCCGGCGAACTTGGATTAACACCAGAGGGCGCTGTGAAACAATTTCGCTGTGGATCGTGTCCAGAGGGTTTCTTGGGCACTGGAGAGGCTTGCGCACGTAAGAGAAATAAACTAATAACCGCGGTTTTTTCTTAATATTTTATTTAAGATTATAATTATGTTAAGACATAAGAGAAATAATTCCCGATCAAGAAAAAAATAAGCATCTTGCAAATTCCTCAAAACGAGTTGTATCACTTCTACAGGAGACTTAGATATTGTCTTTGTTCATTATTGCTATTATCATCACATTCACCATCACTAGATACTAGTATATCATTATCATCATTATTAATTGCCATCGCCATCATCAATGTCATTATCATTGTCATCGTCATCATGATCATCTATACATCTTCATTATTAGCATAGTCATCATCGTCGTCATAATCATCATTGCTCTCCATGTAAGGTGAAAAGCACAATCTGATAAAATTAGACAAGTGAAATTTAAACCCTTTTCAGCAGTTTTGGTATACACTTGCTGCAAAACATATTATGGATCCAAATGAAATTAAAAACTAGATATGCTGTACAGTAATGGGACTTGGTCATTGGCATTGGCTTTAACCCGGATATATGGGTAAAATTTGGGGTAAAATGTCATGGGGGTATTTCAAGTACATAACCAAATACCTTCAAAATATTTCTTTTTCTACAAATTACATGGTACAGAGATGGGACTGAGACATATTCATTGACACCAATTTAAAAATAGGCGGCCTGAAAATGAGGTGTTGGAGTGGGGAACCTCCAAACTGGTTTGCCTTATGCACAATTCTAGCCTTTAATTTTTCCATTCAAGTAATTTCGGGCAAGGACATAATACGGTATACTTGCACATACATAAGGCCTGTGTAACTTAATATGCGCACATAGACATGAATTTAAAATCAAATCAATCAATCAACCAATCAATCAATACATCCATCAATTCATGAATCAACCATTGAACCAACTTTCATATTCATTTCACTTCATTTCAATTTAACAGCAACCACTACAGAGATGAAAGTCGTCGTCTTTGAGAGTTTCGGCAACCAAGACCCATTAGCAGATGCTGATGTCAAACTACTAGAAGTACAAAGTCCTGGTGTAACTGAGAGGTATGCTGCAGCACAAACTGATTCCAAGGGTGTGGCAGCTCTACGGGTGCCAAATGATCCAAAGCTCTTTGTGTTAACAGCTTCTAAGCAAGATTACTTGGAAACAGCCAAGCGTTATGATAGCCGTCCAAATGAAGGTAAGGATGACTTCAATAAATAGAAATGAAAATTGGAGATGTATGGTGTGATGAAGTGAACTGGACACTTTATTACTTAAGCCAAGACCAATCAAAATGCAAAGTGAATCTCGATTCCTATAAGAGATTATATTCAATTAGATGCGAACTACTGTAGACCTACATCTTACGTAGCCTTCTTCAATCCATATCCATGTAATTTTGGATACCAGGAACGCATTCTGATTCGTTGAATATTCTATTTAGCATACTTTTGGATACCTCCGTATTTGGTTTTACCCAAATAATGACTAAACCTAACACTAAACGTGGTTTTTTGGCTATCGGAAAGGAAAGAAGGAGCGAAAAAGGAGAGAAGATGAACAAATAAGTTACTTGGCACTCTCTGGATTCGAACTTTAGACCCCTCGGATGCCAAGCACAATATCACTGACCGGTAGCCACGGGGGTTTCGCTGGCCCAGCCAGCGATTCCGTCATGGCATTGCGTCATGGCATCGCATGGAATGCATGCATGCGCAGTGGTTTTCTTTGTAAAATTTTATAGAGTTAGGGTTAAGCATGCCTCTTAAAGGCCTATTAACCCTAACGGTAAACGTAGTTTTTGGCTATCGGAAAGGAAAGAAGGAACGAATAAGGAGAGAAGATGAACAAAGAAGCTAGAATCAATTCTCAATGTTGTTGATACTTGTACTTTTCTGTGTAATAATACCCAATTTACTTAATTTGTAATGTTTTTTCTCTATTTCAGAAAATGTTATAGTACTTTTTTGTCGGAATTTACTGAAATCAATGATTTCACATATACGGGAACTGCAAGGAATTTTGAATTTGGTGGAGCGGAAGGCAGTAATAATTTCCGGTTAGGTGTTCCTCAAGGTAAATGAAAATGGCAATTATGTGCGATTTGGTTAAAAAAAATGGATTTTCATTGTATTCCCAAATATTGTTAGTTTTTGCTATCAGATATATCCTCTTCTATGAGGTAAATTTGGGTTATTTTGCAGACGCGAAGTTATGAGGCTATTTACAACATTCATTCACGCATGGACGTATAAAGAAGACGTATAACCTTATTATACGTCAATGATTCTGTTCGACTGAGTTCGATACCAGGGTTCGATAATCTCGTATTCCGATGGTATAGTGAACAAACCTGGTATCCCGAGTTTATTATAAAACTCTTAATTGTTGGCTGTTATGTAAACACGTCAGACTTAGTCTTTCACAGGGTACTAAGTTCATCATTGGGTATTACAATCGTGCAAAAAGAGGTGAAAGAATGAGGTCGTCGCTGTAAGCAAATCGCACACTATGAATTTCAACAAATGATATATTAAAAAAGATTGATCATCTTGTTTCTTTGAATGAACGAATTCAAAGCCGAATCCCCGTTTATTAGAAAGCGGGAGTTTCATGAGCTATTTATGACACACGTTTACCCTATATTTGTCTGTGTAAAAAAGTTACATATAAATGAACCTGTCCCAACTTTAGAATTTGGTATGCCAATCCTGTCATACACCCTCTGATTAGTTCGAGAACGGTAGAATATAAAGCGCAGCTCGTGGGTGGCTACGGTATATAAAACGCAGCTCGTGGGTGGCTTACCTTATTGGATAGCACATTCTTATTCATTCCCTTTTCTTACTTCCCTACTAAATCATCATCAACCTCTTCGTCTTCCTCTTCCTGTTTTTCTTTCTTCATTTACAGGTGCTCTCAACGTTCGACAAAGAGAGAAAATAGCCGTACGTTTGCTCGATATAGATATCAGCGATCCTACAAGTTTAGCTAATGTACCTGAATTAGTGGGCATCAAATCAGAAGGCGGACAGGGTAAGTCACCATTAGCTATAATTATTTGCCTTTGCAACGTACGACGTACACAAAAGGAGGACAGTATTCAAAGTGGATACAACCCGGCAAATTTGAAAGACTTGATCCAGTTCGTGCAGCGCCATCATATTGCGTCCGTCATAGGCTAATGGGATTGTGAAATCTAAAGTTTATCTAACTAACTATAGACAATTTCGTAACGTAACAATGTAATATTGAAAACACGATTGTACATAGGAGATTTAGGCGCATTTAGGACATTATGAGCAAATTATCGATTTGAAAAAGAAATGGTTGATTGTCAAACATGCAATTTTTGCCTTGACCGGTCGTGAAAGAGATCCACAATGTAAAGTCTCTAAAAATATCACACAGTACAGCAACGGCGTGAGAAAACGCTCCAGAAGCACTTTGATATTTGACATTAAGGTACCGCCCTGTAAATAGTAAGTAAACAAGTAAACAAATCAATATACTGTTATGACGCTATTTGCTTTCCATAGCTAATTTAAATATATCGCTCCGCGGCTCCATCTCCTCAATTACCCTGGTCTATTATTCTGGGTAGATGACAGCCAGCCGCTGGAGAGGAAGGACCTGAGCATAATTATTCAATCATCTATAATATGTTGTGATCACTTTGTTGATGAGAAATTAAAGTTTATTTGTGAAGTTATATTTTGCTATACGTTTATTTCTGTTTGAGTCTTTCCCCGTCTCACTGTAAGATCCATTGGCCATGTGTCTGGTTTAATTTCCAAATAACTGGTTAGTGAATCTTCGCATCAGTTTTGAGTCATATTAATACTATAGTTTCGAACAATAGTAATAAAACAAAGACATTTACTTTTACAGTGAGGGAGGTGCAACTTGAGGTGTTTGGTATTGCTGAATTGACGATGTTTTCTCATAAAAACGGGGAACCACCAGAGCTAAACAGTCCTGTCATCATAGAATTTCCCATGGACAACTACAAAGATAGATTCGTTGCTGGTCAACAAATAGAAGCTTGGTACTTCGATATTGATAGAGGTAAACACAATCTATAGATGAGTTGACCTGGTAGTTGAAATAATAATCTCCATTCTTATTTAGGATAGCACTTGTTCAGTGCAGAGGGGTCCGTGACAGGCCCTCTCAGGCATTACAAAATCCACCAGTTCTATCCATGTCCCTTTAAACGGCATGACATGTGGTACACACTTATTTTCCAAGAAATTATGAACTAAAACTTGAACTTGTAAATACCAAAGGGAATTTTTGTTTAAAATATTTGATATCGTTTGGTTTAATTTGCCAATCCAATCTAATGATCTCGCAATGTTAGAAAGAAATGTCTGGTGTAATTGCAGAAAATAGTCCACCCCTAACCCATATCCCAAACCATAACGTTAACCAGAACTTTAACTTGGGGCGGCCTAGTCATTGCTAAGGATAATAGAAATCAGGATGTGACAAGTAGTAATTTGCATGTGTCCAATTCTTATGTTAATAGCATATTGTTATTAAAATGATAGCCTGACCTTGCTAGAGGGCGTTCATAATATCCACAGACAGAGCCTGACTCGAATTCTATGTTGGGTTAAATGCACAATGAAATAGCTGTTAAATGTTCGGCTTTCCATATAGTATACCATTTTTGTAATAAAATAAGTGTAACTTTTTAATTTATTGTGTGTAAACGTCAAATGTGTACGTGAATTTTTAGCATCTTAAAGGCCCTTTCAGTGATTTCACAGGAACATTAAAAAAATGGAAATTTGTCAGAGTTGCTTAGAAATAAAGAATAAGTCTACAGAATTTCATTAAACCACTTTTCCCCTGAATACATTGACAAATTAGTCAAAAAACAGAAGTTTTAGAAAGGTTTTCTACTTCAACTCAGATCGACTCGAGAAAATCGAGATTTTCGTACAGTGCGCCACCAATCGACTGGAAAAACTTCCTAGTCCAGTGTTTCTAACACGGGGAAGTAGAGTCTAAATTGATTTAAAACAGACGCTTTTAAGCTACAATTTTGTAGTAGAAAACAAAATAAGCAATTAAAGATCACCGAGGCAAACTAACGGTCAATTCAAATATGAAAAACAGTTAAAATTGTGTATTTTGTTTAAAATAGTAGCTACTGATGTAATAAGTAGTAGAAACAATACGCAACGCGTGTTGGTACGTGGAGAGTGAGCTTCTTTCGATCTCGAGTCGGACTTTTGTACTGTCAGTATCAAAAGTCCAGAATCATGCAAATGCTTTATTTTGTCTAAAATACACGGCTTTCGACCGAACCACTAGCAGGCTATGTTAGCACATCTATGCCAATTACAAAGGTACCAAAATCTGAATTTTGATGATTTTTACGATCGTCCGGATGAGCAAATCACTGAATGGGCCTTTAAGTGCCGAGCTCGGGTGAAAGCTAGCTAAATCTAGTAATGTCTAGTTCCACTGCATCGCCCCATCTGGATGATAGAATTCCATTAAAAATATTTAATTCTAACAGGTAAACTCCAGTAAATCACGATTTATCAGCAGTTTAAAGAGTTAACTGAACAAGATAAACAATCGAGTATAGACGAATCCAACGAGCCAAGTCATGGTCAGGATTTGGTCGGCCATCTTTGGGTCCCCGCAACACCAAAAAGCCGCTTAAAAATCGATGTTAGATTATTTTGTGTTGTAAACTGTCAAAATGTTTTTTGTCTACGTGTAACACGGGTGATAGAATGCAGTTTAAAATACCCTCCAAGTCCGCATTATTTCAAATTTTAGGTGAGATTGAGCTGACGGGGACCCAACTTTGGCAAGGTATAGGAATGCGTGAAATTGGATTCGTCTATACACATGACAATTACTGACCCACGTACTTTTCAATCCTAAACACGTCCGACACTGTAAACTCAGTGCGACCTCAGTCAAACATTTTTGGTTCATTTGTGCTTTACTCAACACCGTAGTCACGAGTGTGTAATTTTCTTTACCTACTTATAAAATCAATAATTCATGCTGGGAGCTAAATACCATTATATCTGATTAGTGAAGATTGATATTCTTTTCTCTGTTACTTTCATGGTGAAAATGAATAGAGGGCGTTTTTACTCTCTTTAGCAGGTTCGATTCACTAAACTTACGACGTCTTTATGTGGTGACCTCAATCACATGGAGTAAGAGTTGATGTGAATTATTCATAACCGATCGATACCTTGCCTCACTTTGTTAAGAGCAAGCCAACAAAATTCGTCATAGGTTTAGTTTGTGTTGCTGATACAAAAACCGTGAATTTAGTGTCACCTGCGGGACCCCTTGTCATTGCCCATTTATATAGATACAACTTATGGTTAGTGGTTAAAAACACAGGAAGAAAATATTTACCTGTTTACAGTCAATCCGTATTTATGGTAAACCACTCAAATAATCTTCAACTTGCAAGAGCACGGAAACAGGTGAATGAGGTCCAGATGCTGGATAGGAAGTTAGACATTTAATCTAAATGTGAAGCCTTTGTTTTAAGTTGCCTAATCCAAAAACTAGAACATATATGACTTAAGGTTGCAGACAGGTCCAATTAAGGAACAGCGTTAATTTGATACATACCTATTAGATATAATGTGAAATACAGCAACAAACAATAAGGAAAGAAAAATAAAACCAAACGTTTATATTTAAGATTTTTCAGTACAATATAACGATCAACCAGGTGTATTAAAGGGGCATCGCATTTTTCCCCTTTAACATGTTTAAAACAATTTGCTGATGGAAATTCGGACCAATTTTGGACCAATACATAACGTTAATCTACGATTTTATTAAGGGGACTCGATCTTTTGTGCGTAATTATAGAGGGCCAGGGGATTCACTCTATCATTTAAAAAATTATTTGAAGAAGTTAAAGAGCCCTAAGAATAAAAAACTGTAGTGTAATTCACGCCAGACACACTTTCTTTATATGACCAAAATAAATTTTTGTAATCGATCAAAAAACAAACGTTTTATATCAATTTTAAATTTAGCCTGAATCGGTAAATATGGTACCTCTCGCCCTCTTTTTTTTTTTTTTTTTTCTGTTTTTTCATTTATGCAGCGAACCATTGTTGAAGCTATTTCACAAACATGTACAAAACATTCTAGAGAAAGAATGAGGCCATATACTGTTGAAATATCTTTTGTTGATTTCGAATGATAATGTCATGAAGTCGTAAATTTTAAGGTCAAATTCCTAAAACCAAAACAAAACATTGCGACGCAGATATTTCCCGACTTACGCAATTTCATCCTCACATCAGTGTCTTTATTATTTGTTTGAAACCTTTCGTTCGTGCTCTTTATGCATAAAACGGCTAATCTATCTTTACAAAACGCGTCTTTTTTTAGTAAACAAAAGGCTAAAGATGGCATTATGAGATTTATGTTTTATTATTACACTCCTCTGTTCAACTGCCAGCGTGGCCGAGCGTTAAAGCGCCAGACGCGTAGTCAAAGGAAGTTCCGATTCACTGGTTCGAATCCCAACGAAGCCTGTGGAAACTTTTTTTTCTTCAAAATTCATGATCGCTTGTCGGTAAATCATGTATCGTATCCTTAAATGACGTTGCATTACCTGTTGATGTAAGAACTTGAAATGTAGTCAACCAGTCATTGCAATGAAATCGAACTTCAACTTAAATATATAATTTTGCTGCAATTGAATGCCAAAACAATAAGTATAGAAAGTGATGTCCCTCTAAAAGTAACACAATGCTTTTTTTGAAACTGCATGTGAGCTACATGAACATGCAGGAATATCTATATTCTGTACATATAGGGACGACGTTTCATCTGATGTTTTATTCACTTTGTTCAACAGGATATTGGATTCAGGATGGTTTTGGAACTCTTCAACAAAGGGATGTTGGGTTTGTTTGGACTTACGAAGCCAGTCATTTTACTTGGTGGAGTGCTGCAGAAGCTATAGAAGACTACCAATGTATAACTGCTAAAGCGTGTTTTGATTCCTTGTGCACCAAGCCTGCATTGGGTATTCGCTTCCAGTAAGTTACATGAAGTTAAACTTGTTTTAGCTTCGTTATCCTGAGACGAAAATACTAAATAATATCAGATTTTTGAGAACATTTTAAAAGCATCAAGTGTTAATACCAAACTTGGAATGGCGAAATCAGCACCGATGTTATACCCGTGTCATCCACAAACTGAATCTTTTATTCATCTATTGTGTCCTATTTGAGCGCCGACATATTGAAAAATATTGCCAATCTATATATTTAGTATTAATAACGTCGTGCATCATAACTTACTGTTATCTTAGCATACATTTACAACGTATACCATGAAAGCTTCATGTTTCTTCCTTTCTTACAGACTTACTGGTTTAGGTTACAACTTTTTTAGCGCGCAGACTACCTCATCATCTGGGGAAGTGAGCTTCAAATTCAGACATGATTCTATTGCTCGAGTTTCACAAAACTGCACAGGCGAACATAGGACTGTATCCGGTGGTCAGAAGCTCGGTTCTCTCGGTGCCACAGGACCATGTGAGGAGCTAGTTTTTCTAGTTCCAGGTAAGACTGTCTTCCAATGTAAAGACACACTGCCTTTTTATCTTCAATCTGATCAAAATTAAAAATGCAATTTGATATTTTATAAGTATCACACAACAGATAATGTTAATATCCTTTTTTAAATACTACTGCCCAAAACCAAAGTATTACAGCACACAAGTAGATTTATCGACGTGAATTCATAATAAAGTAATAGTATTTCTACGAGTACGCCGCCGGTTATCACAGTACCAGTGCAGACGGCCCCTGTGTGAGTGGTCGAGCTTTCGTCAGATGTGTCTCTCACTTCAACGTTAATTCGTTATCCGTCAGAGACACATGTGACGAAAGCTTGACCACACACCTAGGGACTAGTTGCACCGGTACTGTGATAACCGATTGCTTACTCGTAGATTTACTATAACTTATTACAGCAGGTAATGCCTTGAGTTTTTTGTCAGTACAAAGTACAAATGAAGTACTAACAAACAAATAACACGGTAGATAATGCGTAGTTATTACTTCCAAAGTAGAGGGCTGTATCTGATCGTAATATTGCATTGTGCTATTCCATTTAAAATCCACACTACCCCTGTGGAAGATTTTGGAAATATCTACCATAGGGGGAGTATGAATTTCAAATGGAATGAGCACATTAGGCAGCCCCATTTAAATTTCATACACCCTCTGAGAAAGATTCAATATGAATATTCCACAAAGGGAGGGTGAATTTCAAATGGAGCTGCTGATGTGTTAATTCCATTTGAAATTCATACCCCCGGGAAGATATTTCCAAAATCTTCCACAGGGGTGGTGTGGATTTTAAATGGAATAGCCCATTTTGCTACTACCCAGCAAACATAAAACATTTTTTGACATAATTCGTAAACGGTTAGAAAAGGTTGCCCGAAAACGTTTAAATGTCAGGTTATATAAAGGGTATGTAAGGAGGGTATGAAACGTTTTTATAAAAGTCATAAACGTTTCTTGATAACATAATGTTATTCTAGAAAATATTAGAAAATAAAATTTTGAAAACATTTTGAAAATATTTTTGCAGTGTGTTTTCATGCAAAACGTTTTAAAACGTTTCCATGACATTTATATAACCCGACATTTAATGTTATTAAAATGTTTTTTTCACCAAAACCAAAATCCAAACAATAATCTGTTACTTTTTTTTTAAACGTTCTGTGTTTGCTGGGTACGCTACTCCAGATTCCACAAAAATGCAGCATATGTATTTTTTGGATTAAAAACATTGTATTGTTTTTTGTCAAATAAAAGTATGACAATTGTAACTTAAGGGCAAATGAGCCAAAAAACGAGCAATTTTTCAGGTTCTTGTTTCAATTGCAGTCACAAAAGTCGCACTTGTTACAAGTCATTCTAAGCATTCAAAATATTTAGTTTTCTCATAACTTTAAATAATTGGTTTATAAAAAGATTAGAAACGTGTTTTCCAAAAATTAGAATGCATAGCTTAAAATTAGTCTTTGTACAAGTCTATGGGAAATATGGGCTTGATTGTCACAGCATAAAAAAATGCTATAAAACGCAACGATATTCAAGTTGAAGAACAACATATGCATATTATCCTATACATTATAGGAAATCGATGAGAGTACATTACTTTTGGTGCACAATTTAGAGACTGGTCATAACTTCCATTCTTTGGTTCTTTGGTTAGCCATCCTACACAAGGCTAGAGAGGGTCTCCTGCCTCTGCTGGTCGACGACGACCTTCTGCCGGTCCAACGTCCTTCTAGATGCACTCTTACCAGAACTCATATTAAATCATAACAACAAATAAAGACTGCTACAAAATACATATATAGAATCAAGCAACCAATTGTTTAAAGCAACTCCAATAAATAGCATTCCGCATGTGCACAACCATTCCTGTTCGTTTGGCTCCAGGATCTGTGTTTGGCTTCACCTGAAACCTTGGGCAGTATTGCTATAGATACAGATTTGGTACATTCCCGGTTTTAGGTCCCAAAAAGAGGTTCAGAATTTTTAGCCTTAGGCCACTTTATCCAATTATTAACTTTTTATTTATTGAGTGTTAAGGCAGTGTATACTAATTTGTATCATAACTTGAAATATTTGTATTCTATTTTCCAGGACATCTTAACAGTAAGTGTCCAGATCCGGGTAATCCGGAAAATGGAGCCCGTCAAGGTGACACGTTCACCTATGGCAATGCCGTCTCATACTTTTGCGATCCGGAGTACTCTATCCATGGAAGTTCTTCACGTGTGTGTCTGGAATGCAGCAAATGGAGTGGTTACCGACCATATTGCGAGTCTGCTGATTACTCTTCTTCCTTGTTTCTTCTACCACGAGAATCAGAGGGATCTGGTAATGGTGGTACATATCCATAAAGACTAAATTGATCCATATTTTTCATTATGTTAAATAGACAGGCATTGAGGGGTTGAGCTACTCATTAATTTTAGGTGAAATCTGTTATGTAAGAAATGACCAAAGATATTTGGCGAATGGTATGGTTAGGCATATAAGTTGGACACATCTGTCAAACGCCGGACCACTCACACAGGGACCGGTTGCATCGGTACTGTGACAATCAACGGCGTACTTGTAGAAATAATAATAACTTATGGTTATCATCTTATCAAAACATGAAAATTTCAAAATCTGTTACCTTCAGTGCAGTGAAACATGGTAGTAGATTTCTAAGAAATAAGAAATAAATGGGCATATTTAATTACTGAATTACATTGCAATTCTAAAAATGTTTTGCATCGGTGAATTTTATATATACTTTTCTTTGCATATAAATGAAATTTGTTGCTATTTATAAATGTTATTTTATGATTTCAATGTGTTACACAGCAACGGGGATTCATGAAAACAATTTATTAAAGGATACGGAACTTTTAATACAAGTCTATAGCTGAAATGAAAGAATCGCGAATTATACCAATGTTCAAACACAAATTGCCATTTTTAAGGAGTAATGTTTATGATACAATCATGGCTAACTGCTCAAAATGTTCAAACATAAATGGCAATTTTTAAGGAATAATGTTATGATACAATCATGGCTAACTGCTCAAAACTTTTGTGTTACATTGCGTTACTTTTTGTGTTACATTGTGTTGTGTGTTTTAATACTTTTGCTTCAATAGCAATATTTTTTCTGATCTCTATGTATTGCTGTATGATTTAATAACAATGACGCAAACACAATCCCGTAAGACTCAGAATTTAAGCATAGACAGTGATTTAAGCCACCGCACAGAATGTTCAGTGGCTTCTGTGGAAACTGTAAAGATTAGTACAGCATGTTCATGATCTACACTGTAAAACTGGTGTCTTCCATGCCCACCAGCAAGTCATATCTCAAAACTATATGAAAACATGACCTGTGTATAGAGGTTATCCATGGTCTATAAGCTGCATATCCTATCAACGACTGCTATACCTTGTTTAGGAGTTTCAAAAGAAGTACCTGCATGTGCAACCATGACTGTTTCAAAATAGCCCGCCAAAGTCATGCAAGTAACTCCAAGGTCATGCATTGAATTGGTTTGAATGAGGAATACTGCTGGAACTAGCGCTTTTTGTTTTGTGGATAACCTCTATGGGTGACTTGCAAAGAGACGTGACATTTTAACATGTGTTGCATAGAATTTGTATTTCTGCACGACAACGGTTTTAAACTGGCTTCACATGATGTATTTCTGCACGACACCGGTTTTTAACTGGCTACACATGATGTATTTTATATGCACCGTGCACCAGTTTTACAATGTACAGAGGAAAATACTCGGGTTTCGTAATTTTTTTATAGAGGCCCAGCATGCATTTGATTGACTTCAAACAGTCTATTCAATAAACGTTTGAGATCAACCTATGATGCACGTTTTATATTTTCTGTGGAATAAACTGGTATGTACTAGTATGTTAAAGATATTGGTATGCCTTAAGGGCTGGGGTATGAACGTTTGGACATTATTTATTTTGGGACATTAGAGCACATCAGACATATCGAATTGCATTCTGAATACGAAGAATGTCATTCTGATATCAAATAATTTTGAATTTTTGAAATTCGCAATTTAATACACATTTTATGGCAAATCATTAAAATTGATATTTTTGATATTTAACAGTACTTGAAGTAAACTTTATAAATCTGATGATTTATACTTAAAGTGTATGTAGGTGGGTTGAAAAGCCGACGATCAATTGAAAATTTTGACCTTTCGTATTGAAGATATGGATTTTTTCCCCAAAACACCAAAAAAATAAGGTCTTTTGGGAAAAAATCCATATCTTCAATATGAAAGGTCAAAATTTTCAATTGACCGTCGGCTTTTCCTCCCTGCTACATACACTTTAAGAATATATCATTAGATTTATATGATTTACTTCGAGGACTGTTATATATCAAAATTCGAAAAATATCAAATTTTTATAATTTGTCATAAAATTTGTATTATATTGTGATTTTCAAAAATGAAAATTATTTGATATCAGAAAGACATGCTTCGTATTCAGAATACAATTCGATAGGTCTGAGGTGCTCTCATGTGCCACAAAAAATACTATCGAAACGCAATAAAGCGCACAAAAAGTACAAGTACACTTAAAACAAGCAATATCTTAAAAACACTTAACCTAATTTACCAAATGAAGTTGCCAATAGATTGGAAACTTTGTTCTGTACATTTTGATACCTTATTTGGCACGATGTGATTTTATTTTCCCAAGTTATATCAATTTGAATAAAGAGAGCGCATTTCAAAAGTAACAAAATACGCCAATTATGAGCACAGCGAGAGAGTGTTGATCCGTAACGCTGTAATGAGCCCGTTAGAATAGCCGGTAGGAATCACCATGAAGGAGGAAATAGCCCCAATTTGTCACTTTTGAAATGCTCTCTTTTTTATTCAATTTGGTATAAATTGGTGAAATAGAGATAGAGGTTCTAAAATACGCAGAACAAAATTACCCATCTAATCATTACCTTATTTGGTTCTTTAGGTTGACTGTCATTAAAATACTGCTTTTGTTTTAAAGAGGAAGCCCTGTAAGAGCAGTATAGTTCCTCTGGTGAATTCAACCTGCCTGGTTATCAAATTAATCAGTGACAAGGTTATCTCTGAATTTGACAAATACTGATTGATGCAATAAAACATCAATTAGCACCTGTCAAATTCAGAGATAACTTTGTCGCTGATTAATTTGATAACAAGGCAGGTTTGGTTCACCCCAGAAGAACTCTCTGGCGGGGCTTCCTCTTCAAGTGTTCGGGTACTTTTAGTGCGCAGTATACGTCACATGCAGGGACTCTATAGTAAGTAATTACTGATTCAATAAACAGGAAATATACAAATTCATTAGTAGTTGATTTAATAACTTTAGTTATTTTATAATATAATTAAAATTATATTATAATTATAGCTTGAGTAGTTGATTCAATAACTTCTAGTGCGCAGTATACGTCACATGCAGGGCCTCTGTAAGTAATTACTGATTCAATGGACAGGAAATAAACAAATTCATTAGTAGTTGATTTACTTGGAAAATATGTATAAATTATGGATTACACTGTTCATTTCTTACGATATTATTATATATTTATCTAAAACCTAATTTAAAAATTGGATGAACACCATTGTAGATAATAGACGTTCCGGTCGTGCAAAAACAATTTAATGGTATTTTAAACTTCAACATGTGTATTATATTGAATGACTAGGTGTGGTAATTTAAAGATATTCTCTAATAATATGATATTTTTGTATAACTGAAATATTTGGGATTAAAATTAGAATAGTTTTACGAAGCCATCAAATGCGATTGTAAATTATGGGATATCAGAGATGTAGGGGTTTTCTGGCCACATTTAGGGATCTCTTCTTCAATAGTTGAAGCTATGTACAGGCCTATAATTATGTAATTAAAAGTAAGAGCAACCATTTTCATCAAGAAAGAGACCAGTCCCACCCTTAATAGGGACGGTGGCAGAGAACTTTCAAAAATCTATGACACTTTACTTCTAGAAACACCTGACAATAGGTCAAAAAGGACATTGTCAACAGGAAGTAAAGGTCATACATCAGTCAATCACCAGTATCACACCGAAATTATTCGGAGAACGTGAGTGTTGTTGACTAGTTTTAAACTTTTCTTTGATATAATTATGTAGACCTGTGTAGAGTGTTACATTAGAATGTAAATATTTCGTACATGAATCCGATTGTAACAAACAATTGTTGGTATAAAATGTAATCGTCATAAACGCAAGTTATAAGAACTGCAAAATACCGTGAAAGACAAGACCCATGTCATGTCATCCTCGTCCAATCCGTTATCATTTCTAGTCACAACTTATTGGGAAATTGATGTGTTAATTTCCCATTGCAGGTTCATGAATAATTCATCGACGTGTTGAATATTCATCAGGCGGATATTCGTTATGGAATATGAGGAACGATAGTAAAATCTTTTACATAAAAAGGTCATATAAATATTGTAGTATATTATAATTGTCTTTTATGCTGACTTATGTCTGAACACATTTTTGCAGAGTATATTTTTCTTAGCAAATAATATAATCAACCAATGCCAATTATTGTTGCGTGTCATAGCCGAATAGTTGTACAATCTGTCTGTATTGGGGGAAAACTGAGCAAAAGTAGTAGATAAATAAAAGTGGCATTGTGAGCTAATTGGAAAATGGTGTGTCTCTACTCATTCTTTTGTAATATGTACGTTAAACTGACTTCATATAACCTAATACCCACAAATGTGCACATACCCACTTACCCCATACCAAAACATACAAATACAACCCCACACACCCCACTCTATACCCCGGGATCTATACATCACAAACCCACACAAACATATTATTATTCGATGTTATCATTATAAGGAGCCCAAAAGCTGTGATAAATGACGTCAAGGTCAGTGCTAGAGCAATACTGCCAATAGTATCATGGAAAGAAAGAATCCCATCCAAACCAATACCAGCAAGCAGAGGGTCCATTATAATAGGCATCGGGCTGACACTAAAATTCATGGTTTTTCTGTTAGCAACGTAAACCTATGACAAATTCCGTCGGTTCGCGAGCTAGAAAGTGAGGTATAAGCTTTCGATCAGTTACGGATTATTTCAAGTAAATGTTACTAGGTGAGTGGGATGTTAGGAGTCATATTTTTCCAGGTTTACTCATTTAAAGCCATATTATAACATTTGCTGAGGAGAACGCCCTCAAAAAAATTTTAAATTCTGGTTTTTACACGATTGTAATGTACTTTAATCAATAAAGATACTCTGCAAAAATCAAGACTTTAGACTTTTGTAGTTTTGTCAAAATCCGAGATTTTGAATAAAACGATGGAACCGGCGTTTTATTATTACGATGGAAATATTAGTCGAACAAGTATGCACAGTACGTACACGGCGTGCGGGATACACAGACACACCCCCACCCCGAGGATCGTACCGTATTACAACCGCGGGAGTAGCATGCATGGGCGCTAGATTCCAATTTTCTATGCTTTACCTCACTTGTTCGGCTCAAAATTAAAAGGGGACATATCTGACAGTAAAAGCTAACATTTTATGG
The DNA here is from genome assembly GCF_039555335.1 of Amphiura filiformis. Classification (NCBI taxonomy): domain Eukaryota; kingdom Metazoa; phylum Echinodermata; class Ophiuroidea; order Amphilepidida; family Amphiuridae; genus Amphiura; species Amphiura filiformis. The sequence goes on along the minus strand of NC_092636.1, from coordinate 36,865,340 downwards.
AAAATAAATACTAATCTCTTTTTACAGAAATGTTATAATATGGCTTTAACTAAAAAACGTCAGTGTGCTGTGTGACATTAATACTTATTAATATTAATATATATACATTGGTCTTGCGGTTCTTGAGTTAATTTTAAGGCCAATAATAAATTAAAAACAAACAGAAAAATGCACATGGGGAGGAAATGACAGGCTTTATCAGGGATCAGTGGCGTAGCCAGGAGGAAGAAAGGGGACAGCCTCCCTCTGTGTGAAATCTCCCCCCTTGAAAACCCCTCGCTACGCCATTGCCTTAGATCTACTTTATAGAACCCATGACTACTATTATGTGTTAGTTTATTTGTCTCAAGCAAACACCAGTACGTCTTGCTCCCCCCTGACCCGCCTTAATGACACTCTCTATTGCCATTAGCCGAAATGCCAATTAATAACATTGGCAAACACTCAAAATGTACAAGCTGAGGGGTATTATAATACTGCTGAAACCTACTGAACTAAGTGAAAGTCTTTATGTCACATTTACTTCTGCTTGTCCGGCACCCTCTGCGTTCTTTTACGTTATTTACATTGCTCCCTCATATTCAAGCGCCAGTTGCAGACTTGCAGTCAGTCGTCTAGTCAGACCAACCCAACAACAATATCCCTTTAAAACTTGATTAAGAAAATAGCATGAATCCGTCGTTTTAAATTATTCCAACCTTTTGAAAACTGCGAATTGTGACAGCCGTCGGAATTATAGAATTGCGACAGTTCCAAACTTTTGCGCACCTACAGTCGCATAAACTACAGAGGGCAGTATGATAGCCTTTATATGATGCACGGAATACAAAGTTTATGTAAGAATTTGAATTGCTTGGGCCTGATCCCATATACTTTTCACCTTGGCTCGAGAATTTGCTTAAGCCTGGTCCCATCTGGACTCAAGTCCGCCAGGAACGACTGGTTAAAAGCATGTCAACTACCCCGCGCCCGACACAGCTTCAACACCAGGTAAATAATGATTTTAGTACAGGCGGGAAACTAACCAATAGAAATACGCCATGTATCGAATCACGTGTATCGGCTATCACACCACTATTCGCCAGTTACAAAATAGAGCTGCCTTTCCAATTCGCTCCTAATTAATGATAACTACCCTATTGTGAGTAACAACCAAACAGGATAAAAAATCCTATTGTTGAGGGGGACGATCAATAAAATAGGCAGTGTCTCACTGTCTCTATAGAATTCCTGAACATTTAGACCACATGGTGCAATGAGATAATTTGAAGTGACCGCTAGCGCTCTTGTCTTTCTAGGTGGGTATAGGCGAACTGGGCTAGACGAGGTGTGCATGGTGTAGAGTGCATGGTGTATCTGCTATTTGACATTCATACAATAGATCTAATACACGGTAATACACGGTAATCTTCAGTAATTGCCTTAAGGGCTGGGGTAGCAACGTTGACACAGTATTTATTTTGGGACCTGAGAGCACGTCAGACACATCAAATTGCATTCTTAATATGAAGAATGTCCTTCTGATATCAAATAATTTTGATTTTTTGAAATTGGCCCTATAATACAAATTTTATGACAAATTATTAAAAATTGATATTTTTAACATTTCACAGTCCTCGAAGTCCGAAAATTAAACTCCTTTTGCAGACAGGTAACACATATGATTAGGAAAAATTTCCAACTGTTTTTGCTAAAAATCACTACTGCCGGCAGCAAATATGAATATTTTTTTCCGAGGAGCTTACAATTTTTATGCCTTTTGGGAAACTTTATTTATATCTTCAATACGGAAGGTCAAAATTTTCATATAATCGTCGCAATTTCGTCTATATTTCATACACTTTAAGTACATAGCATTAGATTTATGAAGACTTACCTAGTTTTGGTGAAAATGTGCATTTTTGACATGACACTCGGGGCCGAATACAGCGAGAATATGATTTGTAAATATAACAGCTGAATGCTGAGAAGTTTGCACCCCGTCACTTTCACACCCAACCATTTACACATCCTGTCACACCCGGCGCTTTCGCGTATTAGTCATAACTCATTACGGCAGCAAACACCGCTGGGAGTGGAATGCACAGCACGGGGCCAAAAATATCTCACGTTTGTTTTGCTGGTGTGCACATTTGTCTTTAAGAAATTGGCTAATTATTGTTTTTTCTTTAGGCCTACAAAAATATTGGTAAAAGATGGGAGGTTAAAGAATTTTGTTGGAACTATAAATAGGCCTATGCCTACCTGATAACAATTGATTTAAATTTGTGACAATATTTCTGTAACAGAGTATCTTCTCTGATATAATACTCGTAATTATGTTTATAGGCCTATCAATAACAGATTCAGAACTCATAATCGACCCAGGCCCCACAGCTGAAAGGCACCAAGCCGTGCAAAAAAGAAATAACAATTATCATAGTTGGCTCAGTGATGGTCTCCCGTAGAACACTATAGGCCCCATACAAAAATTGTGTTGAAAGTAATGTAGGCATATTTTGCACTTTCACTCTATACCTAGGTAGTGAACCCTCGTTCAAGTGCACATTTCGCTATATGGATATTAGGCTATGGGACTGTAGAATTAGTAGGAACCTATATTGAACTAATTTAAAATATATTTCCGGGGAAACAGCCCTAATTTATATTTTAAAATCTTCATTCATGAAAACATACCTGCAATTTTAAATTAAGTGCAGAAAGATTTTAACATAAATAAATATAATTATAATGCTATGGAACTGAAACAGATTTAATTTCCACATTATTATTTAGAATTAGAAATTACTAATGCTTTAAAGGGCATTTCGTGATCCACAGCCTCATCCCCCACTTTTCCCAAAAAAAAGTTGAGATTTTTACACCACTGGATACCTCTGGCTACATAATGTTTATGTACCAAATATTTCTTGCAGATTAATTCGTTTAGCAAAAATATCGTTAAATTTGAATTTCGTTCTGGTGCACCAGAACGAAATTACAACACATTGTCTATGGAGCAGTGTAATACACATAATCATGCATAACTCGCAAACGCAAAATCGGAATCAACTGAAATTTTGGAAATAAGCTTTTTTCGTGGATATCTACTGAAAAATGCCATAAAAAGAGGATGCTAGGATCACGAAATCCTCCTTTAATTTCAGACATGAATTATTTTTCATGAAAATGCAATGTGATCAATGGTCTATGCAACGAGTGTGTATTAAACAAACTGAAGTTATGTGCATCGTATCATTATATCCACATACCGCAGTTAGTCCGTGCACATCGTGCATTAGGCCTACTATGTTTATGAATATCAATTTTCTTCATTCGAAGCACATCGTCCCGGAGCACATTATACGTAGGCCTACCGGACATATAATCAAACCGGAGATCACCATCAGCATTATAATAGGTCTGCCACTTGTTTATTAGTACACACCTGGGCCGGGCTTCAAGCAATCGATCATGCCGCTACCCGCAATATAAAAAGGGGTGAAAAGTGAACAGGAGTGTGTAATTGAATGGGAGTGAAATTGCGAAGGTGCGCATTGGTATGAAGGTCCGCATAGACTACACGGTGTAATTACGAAGTTACCAAAAATAGAGCGTACAGTGCAAAGTGAGTTCACGGGGTCACGTCGGAAAACTTGGATTTATTTATTTATTTTATACTTAGAAACACTATATGCACTTTATAGATAGTTAATATATTATTTACTGATATAATACGGTACTTCTATTTGATTTGGCATCGTAAATTGCTGGATTTTCGATCCAACAGTATTGATCACTTTTGCTAAGATTATTGTATAATTAAATCACTGTCAATTCAGCGTGCCGGTGTATAGTGTAGTGGTTTGATCGCTTACATGTTGATGCAGGAGTCCCGTGTTCGATTCCCACCAGCGGCTTATTGAAAATAATGAATACTTCATCTTTTTTCAATTACGAAAAGGAAAAATTATATTGTAAATCAAGATGTGTGATTATTTATTAGCCTATTTTGCGCTCACTTTTAGTTCATACTCTTCTGTGGCTATTCCGTTTAAAGACAACCCTCCCTCTGGAATCTACCGGCGGATGGGTACATTCTACTGCCCTTAAACATGTAAACTGTCCAAAATAATTTACAGTTTTAGACTATTATAATAACTCGCTAACGAAAAAAACACATTATAGCATTTTATGCACATCAAAATTTTATGGAAGCTGAAGTTTTTTTCACATTAATGTTTCATGTGCGCAATTTTGTTCGGCCTGATAGCGATGTCAATTTTAAGGTTAGGAAGGACCTGATTGGCCCATATGAAAGCCCTTTGTCTTGACTGCGACCACAATCAATCTCGGGCCTTACAATAGCAACAGAGTAAAGCTTTTGAATATGCATCTTTTTCATTCAAAAGGTCACCGCGCATGGTCATAAATTTTGGGCTATTCAGACAAATGAATCTACGAAAAAATATAAAACTACACACAGGTAACATACAAACAATTTTACCCATACATATGAATTTGAAAGACCAAAGATATACATGCCCAAACACCAAAATTCTGTGTTTTATTAACCAATGATGTTCTATGGGGAAAGCCTTATACAATCTACGATCATAATATTATGTTAATGTGTAAATTATTGCGATTGTGGGAAAACCTGACGTCAGAGCCTGTCTCATATAAGCCCATAACTATTGTTGGTAACTGATCACCAGTACTTTTCTATGCACAGCTCTTTTCAGAGCCACAAATGTGTACTAAACAAAGTGCAATACGGTATAAGATTTCTACTTTCTTCTCGATAACATTTCTGAAACTATTAAGAATGATCAAAAAATATTTACAAAAAAACAAAACAAAAAAACTCAACATTTTGACACCTTTCAAAAAAACATGTGAGTCTATTTTCGAAACAGCAATCGGGTAGGCTGTGGACCATACTTTGACATTGACATTTACAAGACAAGTAACTTATCATGCATTTGAAAGTATTCATGACAAAGAGAAACAAGATAGTGATACCTCTTGAGTCATTTTATTTCAACGTATAACATTATGTTCTAATCATTATCAACAACATTAACTTTGACCTCAGTCTTTTTCCGCGAAATTTCCTCTTTTGAAAATCCTGTCTGCAAAAAGATCAAATAAATCAAGATGATAAAAGGAAAACGAATCCAATCCATACATTGACAAAATGTCAGTCCACGACAGGATGTGCAATGATTTCGGATATGGAAATAGACCTGAATTAAATTAAACAGCAATGCAATTTGACCTCCTTTTATGCAACATGTAATCCTTCTTGCTTGCTAAGTTGGAGTCATTTTATACCGTCTTCCTGGCCTGTATTCGGAAATTGGTGGTCCCTGCAAAGGCAGTAAACACCGTGACAAGCGGATAAGCATACATAACGATGGCAGACTTTTTTTATTTTACTATTTTTCTTCTGTAGGTTTGTTCGTGGTTTACACCGTAATAAAACTGGACCATACTACATTCAGGGAAGGACAGCCATATGTAGCGAGAGGCCAGGGGGTCGGACCCGATATCGCCATTTTATTAACAAGTAGGCCTAATTATGAAATCTTCACAAACAATTTTAAATGTGTTACAATGTTGCTAAAACAAAATAATGTTATTCTAAAACCGTTGGGTCCGTATGCACAAAAGAGTTAGACTGGGTCTAAAGTTAGACCTGGTCTAAGTGAAATTTAGTTCCATCAAGAATGGTCCTTTACTATTATTTCCTTCATAGAGTAGGTAGCAAATTCTAAAGATTTAAATGCAATGTTCAAAAATAATACAAAATAGCTTGTAAAATGAAAAGAAAAATTACCTTTCTCCTGGGACTAAATTCCACTTAGACCAGGTCTAACTTTAGACCCAGTCTAACTCTTTTGTGCATACGGACCTTGGGGTTCGACAGAACACCACTCCAATGTTGTTTTTGGCGAGCCCAATATTGGGCCGCCTTATCTTCCCTAATGATATAGTCCAGGGAAGTTGTGACATCACAAAAATTTATAACATATGTAATAATATTTGTTGCCGAAAAGGTCTAAAATCGCGCAAAAAAGTCACGTTTTCACGTGTGTTTCAATGGGACGAATGGTGGTGTGCGCCCATATATCAAGGATTCTACCCACGAAGTGTAAGCCTAATCGGTCGAAGTTTACAATTCAGCCCCCAGATGACCTCGATTTAAATTCATTCACCAACCTATACGCCTAATCAGGCGAAGTTTAAATTTGACCCAATGATGACTTTTGACCTTGGATGACCTTGATTTTATTTTTTTCACATTCCCCTCATATGAAGAATTCATGCACCCATCAAGTTTAAGCTCAATCAGAAAAGGTTTAAGATCTGAACCCTCCGTGACCTTGGACCTCCGTTGATGTCGTTTATGACACTTCTCGGGGGGACACCGCTCAGTCCGACATGCCGCTAGTCCGACAAGCCGCCAGTCCGAAACTGGACAACACTGCGCTAGTCTAAATATCGGACTAGCGTAGTGTTTTCAACTAGCGCAGTGTGTTTCAGATTCGGACTAGCGCAATGGTTTTCAGTTTCGGACTAGCGCAGTGTTTTTTAGATTCGGACTATTCGGACTAGTGCAATGGTTTTCAGTTTCGGACTAGCGCAGTGTTTTTTAGATTCGGACTAGCGCGATGAAGGAGTGTTTTCCAGATTCGGACTAGCGCAGTGCATTCAGATTCGGACCAGCGGCGTGTCGGACTAGTGGCGTGTCGGACTAGCGGTGTGTCGGACTAAACGCACACATTTAAGCTATAGTAGAGATCTAGCCACTTATTATTTTATTCATTTTCATTTGATACAGCCATGCATCATCATCATTCAGTGCTTACGTGTTTTATAATTGTGAGTCATTATTATTTGATGGGCATCTCATAATTTGAGTTTTAAAACACTATGGACCACAATAGCCTCATCCCAATGGCATACCGTAAACGTTCGCCTAATGGCGCTCTGGAGTTCATGGAAATGAGAGAGCGCCATCCCTGTAAAAGCCGACTATTATCACTGAGCATTAAGGGCACGTGTAGTTAAAGGGTGAAACCTATCGACAAATACAATTATGAACAAGATCGAACAAACTTGTTCATGATAATGCGGTAATCATTCACCTGATACGTTGTGGCCCAGCGAGCACCCGGAGGGGGTTCTCCCTGGTTGAAGGTATACGGGGATGTGCCACGGTTTTGGGGTACCTTTTCAGCAATTTTGGTATATCGATGGGTGGGTTTTCAGTGGAGGCCAATGCGCATTTGGGAAAAAGTACCCTTAAAAGCGCCCAAATAGGGCAAATTTGGGTGCTTTTTGGGTGTTTTTTGTGAAAAATTGGTATACTGATGGGTGGCAAAAACAGCCAAAAGTAGGTATAGAGAAAGTCAGCATCCGAAAGTCTGCGTGGCACATCCCCGTAATTTTTTTTTCGAAGAACCCCCCCCCCCGGATCTTAGTGAAAGTAACTTTCATATGACTGGCAAAATTTATGACCCATACCTTCTGTAAGCTTTGTTGCATCGTAGAATTCCAAGAAACACACAGATTTTTTTTAATAACTTTAAAATCTGAATGCCACTTATTATTTTATTCATTTGATACATCATTCAGTTCTATTAGAGACCTTGTTTAATGGGTTTTATAATTGTGTGCTTATTTGTTTGGAAGAGGCAAAATGACCATAGATGCCAATTGTCATTTCAACATACTTGGGATTTAAATTTTTATTTTTCACCCTGTTTTTTTGTTTTGTTTTTATTTGTTTTTGTAACACAATACAGCATTTTATTGCTAGGATCATTGATTGTATTGAAGAATTCCAAAAGTGCTTAATGCCTTAAATCTGAATGCCACTTATTATAATTATTGTTCATTTTATACATCATTCCGTGCTTTGAGACCCATTTGTATATTAAGGTTACGGAATATCATGATTTTCATCAATACGGTCTTCATTTTCTTGCAAATTTATGAAGTACATTAATATGTACACCCCCCCACACACACACCCACCCGTTTAAAAGTCGGGTTATACAAATGTTTTCATGACCTTAGAAGAACCCGGAATTTGTATGTTATTAAAACGTTTTGACCAAACCCCAAAACGCGCTTATAACACGTTTATAACATTTTTAAAAGCTGTGTGTTTTATATTCCACATGTTCTACGTTAACAGTTTTTGATACTAAAATAACCGTAGATGGCGCATGACATCGCAACCAGCATAGACATTTTGTCTGGGGCAATCAGCACTAGGTGTATATTTCTAAGCGAAATCTACTTAAATCGTTGGATTTAGAGCAATGGCATGTTTAACTTGTTAATAATTTATTATCATAAAATACATGTGAATTATCAAAGCAAATTAAATTAAATTAAAAAGAAAAGACATGAGCAGAATCCTTCGAAATTTTACATACAAATATCAACCCACTTTTATTTTTTATGTCGCCTCCTCGTAATTTCATGAAATTAGCTCGCTCTTTTTTTTTCGCTTGTTGATTTTTGTCTTAGGCATATATCTAAAAAAGGAAGGCATTCTAAAACTAACAGCAGGTGTATTTATGAATTTAATAAATATCACAAAGAGCCAAGTTCCTGTCTATGGACCTTTGGCTAACATTGGTTACAGAAACAGGAAATCACCTTATAAATATGTCAACTTTTTGAGATACCCAAGACTAATATTGCCACAAAATATAAGCCCACTCTGCATTGAATCTTTTGAAGTTCTGGTAAAAAGCACAATATTTCAATTGTATTTCAATTGCTCCCGAACAGATAAGTATTTAAAATAATTGTACGGGGTTAGTCAAAAATGTGACATGGCAATGCATGCATTTATTCAAGCGGCATAGAAAAAAGAGTTGTTTGTGGGCTCACATGAATTGCTGTGGGAAACTTTGTTTGAACACAAAACACTTGGCCTGACACCGCCACCTTAAAGGCCTATTCAGTGATCTCAGCGAAAGTGTAAACAATTTAAATTGTGTATATTGCATAAAAGTGAAGTCATTAAAATTGTCATTAGGTATTTTGAAATGAAACATTTGGCACAAAACAAGGAAAACAGCAATATTGACAAAGTTGAAGTCCCATTCAAATACATGTAGAATACATTCCCGGGTTAAATTACAGATTCGTGTAAAATGTCCAATTTTATCTTTAATACACGGAACACGTCTGGATTTATCCATAGAGTGTTACACCATGGTTACACAAGCTCAACATTTTATGGCAAAACATCATTCATGATAATAAAATTGTCCAAGTCGCCAAGGTCTTGAAAAGTGTAAAGAACATTGTAATGTATAAAGGACATGGTTACCTGCCCAAATCCTATAAACATTTAGTTACTGCACAAATCTGGCCAGTTGGCCTGGCCAACGATGTTAGACCTTCAATAAGTAGATTGCGAAAACAAGTACCGATACGTATACATGTGTACTCGTATACATGTAAAATACAAATACATGTATAAGTACATTTTATTTGTTTGTGTGTTTATTTGTTTGTTAAACGGCTTGCTCCTTGCGGATACACACTTGAGTTCTGATGGGACAACGACAAGGGTTAAGCAAAATGCTCGACAAGCCAGGCTAAAAAGCCTATAAGCATACTGGCCTAAATGGAAAGAGTAGAAAGAAACATATGGCCAATTGAGAGAAGAAGGAAAAGAAGGTCACTCCTGAACTATCTGTCTTTGGGTCAAGCGATGGAAAATTCTTAATCCAATGGTAAAGTTTACGTAAAGATTTTCCTTCTTTAAACCTCAAAGTTCAAAGTTTATATGCTCATTGCGCCAAGAAACCTGTTGCGACCACATTGTAAATCACGAAATAGTGTTGTATCTAAGGTACATCTCAGTCACGTAGGAAACATCAATTAGAAAAATTAAACACAAACGAGAAGTTTTGCCGGAAAACGGGAAACAAGTGACTGTTTGACCCCTGAAATAGCGACAAAATTGGAATCTCTGGAGACCAAATGAAAATAGAGTTTGAACATTATGTTATGGGTTATATATTCTCAAGTTGGCAAGTAATTTGTAAAGTGTGTCTTCAAACAGTTCAAAAATTATACCCAGGAGAACAATTATTACAAATAGCAGACATAAACAGCGATATTTGCATTTTAGACCGAGGGAATAATATAGCTGAACAGTTGAATGCCTAAAGTATCATAATAGCCTACTAGTACTATTGCCAATATGAAAGTCGAGACCTTGGTTTCCATTTGTCGCCCGCTACAAATTATCTTTTGCCAAAATTAAATTCAAATTAATAACAAAAATAATCAATTGTCCTCAAATTTCTCAATTTCTCGATACTCTACTCTACTCTATTTTACTCTACTCTACGCTATTCTACTCTACTCTACTCTACTCTACACTATACCTGCGATAGGGGGCCATAAAATTGACCGACATATTTGGGACCAGTCCCCCTACCGAAGAAAATGATAGTCCCTTATCTATTGACTAATGAAAAAAGCGTTTTTAGCGGGAAGTGCTCGTTCGATGTAAAAATAATTGGATGAAGGGAACACTTGAGGTTTCGACAAAAAACAATAACAGAGGCCCAATTTCCAGCTAGAAGCTCCACAGCTCATACGATGCTATGCACTCAACCGTGTAGTGGTGAAGACAATTCACTGCTTGCTGTTCTCTGCTTGGAAACTCTCGGACGAAAATGTGTGCTCAGGGGTATCGAGGTGGAAACTGCGTAGATGGTTTATAAGAGAATCATTTTTGTATAGAAACCTTTCCATTATGCTACGCTACGCTACGCTACGCTACGCTGCGCTCCGTTACTCTCCCAGACAAACGGTGGTATGTCTATGGTTACTCTAGTCTAATCTATTCTACTCTACGCTTACTCTGCTCTACTTTACTCTACTCTACTCTACTCAACTCTACTCTGCTCTGTGCTATTATACTCTACGCTATTTTACTCTACACTACTCTACTATATACCTACTCTGCGCCGCTATTCTACTCTACGCTTACTCTACTCTACGCTACTCTACTCTTCTCTACTCTACTCTACTCTACACTATTCTACTCAACTCAAATCTACTCTGCTCTTCTGGATATTAGGCCTATAATATCACTGCCAAATTTCGAAAGTAGGCCGATATTTACTTGTAACTATATTTTTCCCGCAAACCCTTTATGGACGTGTGAAGTGTGAAAATGACTTTCCTTCGTAAACAAGAAATACAAGCAAAGCATGATGTTATATATTTTCTCAACATTGCAACACTTTTAAACTTGGTAGTCTCCGTTTTATTTCAAAGTATATGCAATGGGCTATTTATATCGCTCTTAAAGTTAAAGCCATTATGTACGATTTCCGTTAAATTTTTATTTTGTTATTCTGTACCAAAAATTCTGTCCATTTTAAGTGGAGATTAATAATAGATTTAATGTCGTAATTTACAACATTAATTCAAAATTGCTCTGTTGTCCCACAAACACATCGAAATTGAATGGTTCCAATTAGTTGTACGTTGGAACATGTAAAATCATTACAAAAACAAGAAGTAATGCCAAGAAAATCGGGTTTGAAAAGATCGTCTACTGACAGAACATGACGACAGGAAAAACAACATTTGGGTTGGTATAGTTTTGGTGTCAGCCTCAATCCTCTATCATCCTGTGCTTCCGGCTCTCGGGGAAAAGTTGCAAACTAAACATCATACATACTGTAACATTTCACTCACATTAGTGTTTTTGTTTTAAATTTGTTACATCTTTACACTCTTAGAAAAAAAGTTGCAACCGAATCATTTTGTCCTGTATAGGGCACACCCTCAGGAAACAAGAGTTCTTTTATAATGTTCATGCAAGAACCCAAAGAGTTCCCTATAAAACTAGTCGATGTTCTATACAAAGATCCTTTGGCAAAACCTTAAATGGTTCTTTGAAGAGCCTTTAAAGGTTACCCCTGGATGGCAGTCAAAGAACCCTTTAGAACCTTTATCGAAGAGTGTAGGGAACCGCTGATCGATAAAGCATATCTATATTGAAGGCCTGAGCTGCAGAAATGTTAAAGTACATTTTAGTCATTTTGCGATATAAGCAATTAAAGTTTTCAAAATATTTTGGTATACACATTGGAAATATCAATGTTTTGGCACACGGTTTTCTGATGATTAATATTATTGATTTAAAAATCTTTAAATGTAAATTGTACGAGGGGCAGTCAGTATGTTTTAAGAGTGGACTCGTGACGTCATATGTGGATTGTTTTCATGGCATTTCTCAATGATTACATAAACACTGTACCTTTGTCTTTCAAACAACACATGCAAAAATTATATCACACACATGATTACGTAACAGCATTAGCATAAAATCAATGGTCTAGAGTCACCTAGTGAAATTGAGTCGTTTTTGTTAAGGGAAATAAGAGGCTGAAATGAGGTATTGTTGTATTTTTTATATTTTCTCGGGAATTAAAGAATGGAGCTTTTGGACCAGTAATAGAACACAAACTACCAGTTCATTAAACCATGTTTGTCGGGCTGTAAAGGTTTTAGTTTGTTTAAAATGCATGGTCAAATATGTCTTATTTTTGACAAAAACAAAGCTTTTCTTTCTATACAAATCTTGATATTGCCAAAAATAGCAAACGTGGAAATTTAATTTTTGTTGATTAATCTCCAAAAATTAAAACGGGAGTCTCCCTAGAAAATATTTGAATCCGTGATTAAAATATAACTGTTATTCTACCATTGTTACATTTATACAAAAAGTAGTGGTACAGAGAGAGGGGCCATCGTTTTAATAAGACATTTATTTTTAAAACTTTTCTGTTCATTTCAGGTTGAGATCATCCATAAAAATTCATATACATATTTAAATTAAAATCAAATTAAAATTCAAAGCATTTTGTAATATTTTAGGCCCTATTTACATGGAATTTTGCCATTTTCGTGCATTTCCACCATGTTGTATCGGTCATCCTACCTACGCATGCGCAGATTATTGTTTGATTTGCACCAGTTATCATCGCACTGAGTACTAGCTCTCACACGTGACCAGTCATTATATTTTAGTCTGTTTCATTTTGGAGATAATTGATGTCATTTGTAATAACTGCTTTTTCATTAACGCCATTTTTGCAGAATAATTTTGCTTCCATCCAAGCCCTAAAGTTGTTGAAGTTTCCAGACATCCCATTTCCACCACAGTTTAATGACAAGTCTCATATTTTACCAAATGCAAACTGAGGAACTAGTGTTTATTCCTGCCAAAAACTATCCTTATGCCCCTTGTACTTTTTCTGTTCTCGGACATTTTAAACACGTGTCTTTGCTGTAATTTAAAAGGCCCGCCTTTTTGCGTGATTTGGCAGTGTCCCTAGTATATTGATTTTATGCTAATGTTGTTACGTAATCATGTGTATGATATAATTTTTACATGTGTTGTTTGAAAGACAAAGGTACAGTGTTTATGTAATCAATGAGAAATGCCATGAAAACAATCCACATATGACGTCACGAGTCCACTCTTAAAACATACTGACTGCCCCTCGTACATTATTAGGCCTATTCATTACAAAATGTGTTTTTGATTGAAATTAATATTTTAACCAAAAAAATTATTGTAGGCCTATTTGTCTGGAATGGGGAGTAGTTTAGTCCTTTAAACAGGGACCGTATAATCCTGCTTTAAGGTGGTACAACCCGCCCAGTCATAAAGCACCATGACGTAGCCAGGCCCGTAGATGTGGGATTTTTTCATTGGGGTGCGGATTTTCCAAATGCAGATCTTTTCAAGAGGAACCTTCATTCTGACCAAGAGTAAACGTTTTCCCTCTCTACAATAATGTGACATATATTTCAGATAAATGTCACAGTATGCATGTGTTATACTTTAAAGGTTTGACATTTTTGGGTCAATTTAACAGACAAAGCAGACCTAATACCGTATGCGGTGTGGGTCGCACCCCGCACCCCTGGCTACAGGCTTCCCCGTAGACCAAAATGTCTTATTTTTGTTTATACTTTACTCCTCCCCAGCAGCCTATATAGGCCTACGTGAAGTCGATGTGTAATGTTCAGCTTGATGCGTTAGTAAATGATTTAGCAACCTTTTTAGCGGATTTTCCGAGCCTTTCTTTCCCAATGCCACATTAATTTAACTGATAAGCCTAAAAAGGAAAACTAACTCGACATAGTTACTCGCCCTACTTCATGCCCTGTATGTACTTGTAGGCCTATATACACAGCAGAATTTAATTCTCAAAATAATAACAGATAAAAATGTAACAATGTTTGACCAAAGGAGAAGAAAGTGAGTAATACGTTGTAAAACAAGGACATGGTGTGTCACTGAGATTGAAGCAGACTGTGCTACAAATTACACAAGAAAATCACTATAACTTTATATTTATAAAGGGTCAACAAGGTATGGTACCCTTTATGTGTTAATCTATTTCAATGTTTATTACCCTGCTCATCATTTAATGTTGAGATGATTGACGGTTCCGGTGAAAATAAAACGGTATAACGACATTTCTGTGTCCGTTGGGAACCCGTCTGTACTAGAAACGGAACAAAATCATTATATAAGAGCAAAAATGACACGAAGATTGGCCAATAAATCAAACTTCACTTTAAAAGGACTGTAATGTATTTATTATATCGCCGATGACGTCAGCATCACGTAAATGATATTTTATTTCGTCGTGAAGTGCTTTTTTAAACCAATTTTTCTGGATATCATGTCACTGCCAAATTTAGAAAGTATGTTACTTCTAATAACTATATTTTCTCCCCTCAAACCTTTATGGATCCTAAAAGTGTAAAAATGACTTTCCTTCCTAAAACAAGAACTACAAGCAAAGCAGCTACTTGCATGATGTTATAAATTTTCTCAATACTTTCAGACTTGGTAGTCTCTGTTTTATTACGGAGTATAGATATATTAGCTATATTCTGCTCCTTAAGGATATATACGAGGTATTGTTGGGCGAAGCAGCCAAAAATAAATCGATTTTCATTATCTGAATCAATATATTATTGAAAAATAACACTTTGGTGTTTTGCAAAAGTTCATTCTACAAATTATATACTTTGAAAACTTCCTTAATTTATTGTTGTTGAGCTATGTACGTTTTACAAAAGTGTTGTTGTTTCAGCCTTTTTTTACAACATAACTCAAGAACCACAGGACCTACAAAAGTAAATCTGTGATCTTTTAATTCTTCTACATGTACACGCTCGCTATGAATTTAGCAATGCAATTTTTGCTCAAGCTCACTACCATTCGCAAGATGCTACATGTATGAACTATTTTTTTTCTGCTGCTTCGACCAACAATACATCGTATAACCTTAAGTTAAAGCCATAATGATAATGTACGATTTCTGTCAATTTTTTTTTATTTTGTTAGTCTGTACGAAAAATGATGAAATTAATTCTCTCGGTAAGGGTTTCTGTCCATTTTAAGTTGAAATATTACTATTAGTGAAATAAAATAAAGCTCCTCGAAATATTAGTGAAACGAAATAAAGCCCATTTGATATCTTGGACGTTTAACGCGGAGATCTATACGGGAGACTAATGTCGTGATTTACGACATGAATTCAAAATTACTTTGTTGTCCTACAAACACATCGAATTTCACTGATTCCAATTCGGTGTATGGTGGGACATGCACTTTCATAATATTAATGCTAACAAAATTAGGTTTGAAAAGATATACATTTCGCCTTTAACATTGCAAACATGAAACTGTACAAGGATTTATTTGAAAATAATATTGACTACATTTTACTATAATAATCATGATAATTAGCTTGAAATAAGATCGTAATAGCAAAATTCTTGAAAAATTTAATAATTACTTTAAATGTTTTGGGTGGGTTTTTTTCGCAGGGGAAATAAATTTAGAGAATATCACGACAGGAAAAGGCAACAGCGCCAACACCTTAAAGGCATTTGTGTTGGTAGTTTTGGTGGCAGGCTCAATCCTTAAGCTCCTTGTACTTCCGACTCTCTGGTAAACTACATCATACCAAGGGATCAGAACAAGAATGCTCGATCTGCAATAGCTGCTCTATATACATTTTGACGATTTCTTCCTTCTGTATACAAAAAGTTATCAAATACAACATCTGGCAGCTATATACTTCTCTGATTGCAGATAGGGCCTTCTGGTCCTCAGAACTATCAACATTTCTCTCACTTCGCTTGTTTTAAATTTGTTACAGCTTCACACTCTTAGAAAAAAAGGTGCAACTTAGAACCTTTTGGTCCTGTAACCAGGTTTCTTTATTATGTTCAAGAACCCAAAGAGATTCCCTATAAAAGCAAGGGGTTCTAAATACTCTTTAGAGAGCCTTTTTAAACCATTAAAATGGTTTGGAGGACTGGGGGACAGCTGAAACCCCATTTCCAAGTAGAACTGTTTTTAAGTGCGCACCGCTTGATTGGGCTATTCCAGAAAATAGATGTACACCCCTATAGAGGAGTTCGGATTTCCGGATTGTTTGTCCACTCTTGACTGTTGGAAATCCAGACTTTTAAAGTGTTCAAAGGCAAAACAATCCGGCAGAAATATAGTTCAAAATCAGATATCCTGAATTTAAGAGCTCATTTTGGACATTTCCGTGATTTTTCCTTCATTTAATTGGATTTCCAAAGCTTTATCAAGTGACATTGGCAACTGGAATTCCAGTCGTTTTCAAAAAGCAGACTTGGAAATCCAAACATTTCTTTTTATTGAAAAGTTACTCCTCTATAGTGGGTGTGCACTTATTTTCTGGAATAGCCCATTGTAAATGTCTGAATGAATTTAGGCATATATTCATATTAAGGTCATTATTATAGATATAACTTAGGCATAATGTTGTGATTGCCGGAGTGTTCCTTTAAGATGGAGGATACTGATGCAATCTCCTCATATAAAGGTAGGTAAAAAGATGGAGGTAGAATCAAGCACGTTAATTATTTACATTTTAATAGGCAGTCTCAACTGAATGAACAAAGTATAGGCCTATAGGCTACTCTAATATTTTGCATGGCCACTCTCAACATACTGATATTGGATATTATCAAAGATTAATTCTACGCTAGTAATATTAAAAGCATTATAGTTTAGTTTAATATTAACTCGACTTAGCAATACAATCATGCTGGACGATTTCTGCAGATGCAACTTATGATTGCATTTTTAACGGATGGACAGTGTCAATATAGTCATTCATTTGGGTATGCTGGTCCATCCGGGCTGCTTCTTGTATAGGCCCGCCAAAATACAACATGTCTCAAAACAAAAACTACCTAACTTTTTCAGCCTTCCGTCCAATTTCAGACATATTGCAAAGAAATGCATAGTATAGGATAAAAAAATAAAATGTGACAAAGTATAGGAGGAGGCTAAGAGCAGTGGATGACTATGAACATGGAACTAAAATATGCACATCGTGATGTTGTGGCGCCCTTTATTATAGTTTACATAATTATATATAGATACAAAATAAAGACATCTAGCTTTCCCAATATATTTCTTTATTCCTGTCAAACGGACTTCCTCCATAAAAGTCTATAAGATAGTGTAAATTAATATTTTCTTATGTTTAACCGTCCTTCACCCTGAATGGCCTGGTTTACTTTAATGGGATATAGAGAGATGAAACAGAGATTGTAGTTTCCTCTACAAATTAGTCAAATTAATTATTTCGGAGTGATTAACACCTTCACCATGTTCTCCCTGATCTGTAAAATGGCCTGGTTTATTTTAATGTGGTCTTGACTAGATCATGTTAATAGAGAGATGAGTAGGTTATTAAAGTGTCTTCTACAAATGAGTTTTAACTCATTTGTAAACTTCGTTATTACTGTCCCTTAGTTTAATACTATTCTGGACTATTTTGAGCTGAAAAGTTTTGCTCAAATTGCTGCAACTTGAGGCAAAGGGTTTCAGCTCATTGGACTTGGCTTGTTGCCTAAGCCTTTTGACATGTCTGTGCATCTGTGCCCATACACAATATTTTATTACATAATGAAGTTTGTGTATGCTACATAATAGCCTGGTATCAGACTCGAACCAATAAAAACTTGATATTTCCCATAAATTTTATTTCTGATCTTTTTTTTTTAATATACATACAAAAAGTACGTACCGACATGTCTTTGGGGTTGGATCACAATGGATCAGAAGATCCAAAGATCATTTTTTGGATTACCAATGTCTTACGATCAGGATTTGAAAAAAAGGAAACAAATTGATCAAATTGGGCAGAGAGGCTAAAAACTGTTGAAATAAGCCATTGTTTGTATACTTGCCCCACGCTCCCGGTGCTGCGTGCAAAACCACATACCTTTGCAAAATATGATATTTTGCATATGCAAAATTACATACTTTCCAAAGTATGTAGTTTTGCATATGCAAAACTACATACTTCGGCAAAATATGTAGTTTTGCATATGCAAAATATCATACTTTACGGTCACTCTGAAAAACTACAAGTTTTGCTGGGAAACCCCGTGCAGTTCGTGTTTGTGAATAAGGGCGCATGTCACAATGATTGGTAACTTATATTTTAAAAGGCAAAATATAGCGGACTGTGTATGTAACAAATGAATTAGCAATATCTGTATCTGTCTCCACAATCCTAAAGTATTAGGCTACATAGGCCTCAGTGTTCGAAATATGCCTCAAAAAGTTACAGGCCAGCCGGGCTTGACCTTAGAAAGTTACCGGCCAGCCGAGCCGGCAACTAGATGCCAGTCAGAAAAGTTACCGGCCAGGCCAAAAAGTTACAGGCCAATGGCCGGCTGACCGGCAGGCCTATAATATAAATTATTCTTTGAAAGTAGAGAATATTAGAACAGTGACCATATGGATCCATTCTGCCCCTAAAGCGAACAACACATAGGGCCTACACGGCCTTGACCTGCGGTTGTCTAAATTCTGAGGGATTTGCATGCTGGTCATGTAGAAGATAAATAACAGAGTGACCTTCAGCTTCTCCGTGTTTAGTCAGACCTACCGTATAGGCGTAGGCTACATGGGGTGTATCCTGCATAAATTAGTGTTCTTGTTCAAACCTGAGACTAAGTATACCTCAGGTTCAAACACATGTTTCACATTAGAGTGTACGCTGCATGACTGTATAGTTTCTGTTTTCAGGATGATTATAATGTCTAATAAATGATGTTTGACATTAATTTGGTGGTTGCACCCTAAAGAAACACTCGCGCGATGTTGTTGTAAGGGTGCATACCACCAAATTAATGTCCTCATCATTTACTTTGACATTAGGATAATCATCCCTGAAAACAGAAACATACAGTCATGCAGCGTACTACACGTAAGTGTGAAACATGTGTTTGAACCTGAGGTATACTAGTCTCATGTTTGAACAAGAACACTAATTTATGCAGGATACACCCCACGCAGGTCAAGGCCGTGTAGGCCCTATGTGTTGTTCTGTATCGGCCGCTTTGGGGCAGAATGGATCCATACGGTCACTGTTCTAATATTCTCTACTTTCAAAGAATAATTTATATTATATGTAGCCTAATACTTTAGGATTGTGGAGACAGGTACAGATATTGCGAATTCATTTGTTACATACACAGTCCGCTATATTTTGCCTTTTAAAATATAAGTTACCAATCATTGTGACATATGCGCCCTTATTCACAAACACGAACTGCACGGGGTTTCCCAGCAAAACTTGTAATTTTTCATAGTGACCGTAAAGTATGATATTTTGCATATGCAAAACTACATATTTTGCCGAAGTATGCATATGCAAAACTACATACTTTTGGAAAGTATGTAATTTTGCATATGCAAAATATCATATTTTGCAAAGGTATGTGGTTTTGCACGCAGCACCGGACTGTCGACTGTCTGACATCCTATCATACAGGGCTGCAGACATTTAGGAAATCCAAAGGGATGGGCTGTGCAATTTTTGCAGATCAAAAGAGGGCAAGTGATTTTTGGCAATCAAAAGGAAAGAGATTTTTGACAAACATTCATGGTGTTATCTTTTGAATAAAACGCTATAACATGTCTAAAGAGGCTTCTTAATAAGAAACGGATCTACAAATTGGGTTCCCAAAAATTTGGCATGTGCAATTTAGGACAAATATTTTGGCAGGCCGTGAGTCAGGGTGGGGGCAAGGTTTTGGCATGCCGTGAAGGAGGCAAGCTTTTTTGCCATTTTGAAATTTGCCCACCCGGCCCGGGGAGGGACATATATTGCACAGCCCAATGAGACCGTAAGCTCCGATTATCCCGTTCTAGCCTAAATGATATTTAAATAGGCCCTAAATCCCAAAAGTCTGGCCAGTGGGTATTATTATGATTATTAAGGGCGCATGACACCAAATCACTGCGCGAAAGGTGCAATGGTGATGAGTTCCGGTTAAAAGTATATGGCTACTGGAGACAATGTGGTGTCCTTAGGGACCATGTTCTTCGTGAGGTTGGCATGTTATGATTTAAATGAAAGATGCTAACCTATTAACATGATTAATGACTGAAATAGATATGAAATTATACAAATCGATTTCACAAGAAAAGTAGGCCCTGTCCGAATTACTGCTAACGGAACATGTTTTAATGCTAGTTTTGGCGTTGAAATAGCGGCGTCGCTTTTCAACATTTTTAATAAAAACTGAATCTGTAAAGTTCCCCAAAATTGAAGCTAAAATGAAATTTCAGTCCTTAATTAATACAGGGATGACGTTAAAAAGTGAAAAAAATTGTCACGCCTGGTAGAAAACGCCGCTTAAAAAAGTTGATTTCTACGTGCTTTTCAATGGAGAAGTTATTTGGTGGTTTACGCCCTTGAATGATCAATGTCCTGTAAAAACAGTGCGAACCTACGTGACCCATCATCATACCCCTTAACCTGTTCGTGAGATCCCAGGACTTTGTGGTTTATTGTAGACCAGATTCCCCGGGTCATCATGGTCATGCATGTCGATGATAATATTATAATTTGTCAACTGTTGATGTCGATATCGTTGAGTTTGTGCGACAGCACTCTGACCGGCAATAACCGGCAATCGCTGCTACAAAACAAAGATAATGGTCAGCCACCAATCAAAACTCGTAGGCCTAAATTCGACACAGCTACACTGTCAGTTGTTTGAATAATCGACATTGTGCCAATTTCCTGCACTAGTGAAATCGATATCTGTTTTTTGTTTTTAAATTAGCTTTCACTTTCGTAGGGTACATGGTCAGCTAATTATTGCATGGATCGACATAAACAATTTCTTAAGTTATAGCAGCGATCGCACGTGCGTTATATACTTCCCCAGAAATTCGTACCTAAAATATACAGTGACAGCGCCAGGGGGCATAGGGGGAAATGCCCCCATCAGAACTCTTACCCCTGTTGCCCCGCCACTTTTCGATTTTGCCCCCCCAATGAAATCCCCCCCTGTCACCCGATCCCCGAAAAATGCCTGCCACTGAAAATGAGATATGGGTTCCCCCATGAGGATTGATTTGATGTCACGTCCCCTTATTCAGGAAATGTCACATGCCTTGTCAAGTCAATATACAGGTCGACATGTTGACATGATGTCTGACCATCATGTTGCATATGATTGCATCAGCAGTGGCCAATATCAAGGATGTAGTTCATTTAATAACTTGTGCCAATTATTTCCGATTTCACGCCATCAGAGAGTATCCAAAGCGATTAGCTGCTTCTTCAACCTTAACAATTTTACACTTGACTTGTAACACATATTTAATACCGTCCTTCAGATTAAATGCAGGGAATATCTATCTAAACTATAGTAGTAGGCATGTAACCGTATTTATCCCGGTTTAAACTTGGTATAAGTTAGTAGACATTGGTTGTAATTAATTAATTAGAATTTTGTTTATTTTTTGGATAAACAAACAAACAAACACACCCCTTCAAAAACAAACCAACAAACAAACTCTTAAGAACTTGAGCGGAACTTTGCTATCATTTTTGAAGATTGCGACAATAATGTTAGGTACAGGTGAGCATGCATTATTTGTACGTTTAATATTTCATTCCAGAGGCTTTTGTAAAGTGGCACAGTGCGGTTGTTCGATTGAGGGTGGGGTCGGAGTCGGACTAATTGAGGGGACACCGGTCGTTTTTCGGCAAATTTCTATAGGATATTTTTGCTACTTTGATATTGATATACATGATAGTAAAATGATGACAAATGCAAAGCAATTTGCGAGGGAGGAGGGTATTTTATATTTTTGTGTGAATTGATAGTATCATTTTATGCCTATATTGTAGGATCATACTGCTCCCATTATATTCTATGAAAGTTATTCCTAAGGGGAAATGCCCACTCTTGATTTCTATGACATAATTTGCCAGGTGATTTTCAAAATATAAACAGGATCAGGAAACGAAGTTTGAATTGAACGTTATGCGAACTCGCTCACCACTAATGGATAAACCACTGAAAAGTATTGCCATATAAATAATATTTGGCACGCAAATATGCTGTGTATTTTGTTGGTGTGTGCGGACGAGCAAAACCCAATATTGCAGGGGTCGCGTGGAAGAATTAAAGGAGGGTGGGCCGATTTCACCGTATGTTATTTCCATCTTGGTACGATAAAACCTGTTGAATGACTTTGACATCTAGTCCCCATCTATTTTAATTATAGCATGAAACTTATAAACGTTTCCCCTGGGGAGGTTCATTCGAAAGTTTTCGTACGGTGAAGTGCCACGCAGATGCTGACTTTCTCTATGCTTACATTTTGATGTTTTTGCAACCCTTCAGTATAATAATATAGCCTATTTTACACAAAAGATGAAAAAAACACACAAAAAGCACACAAATTTACCCAATGTGTTCGCTTTTTATGGCACTTTTGCTCAAATTGGACGCATATATAGTCTCCACTGAAAACCCATCCATCGATATTCCAAAAAGGGATCCCAAAAACCATGGTACATCTCTGCCTACCTTCTACCAGGAAGAAACCCCCACCTCCGGCCGGGAAAGTTTCATTCTGGTATGCTATGAGAGCAAAAATTCAGTTGAAAATTCACTATTGATAGGATGATGGGGATGATGCTGGGGATCGGAACCCATGGATCGGAACATGGGCCTAATTCTGGTTGTTCCTTTAAAATTGGCTAGAAAATTGAAGAAAATGATTTTCGCGATAACTTAATTAAGGGATGGGGTATGAACGTTTGGAGTTTGGACAGTATTTATTGTGGGACATTGGAGCACATCAGACATAGGCCTACCGTATCGAATTGCATTCTGAATAGGAAGAATGTCCTTCTGATATCAAATAATTTTGATTTTTTGAAATTAGCAATGTAATAGGCCTACACATTTGATTGCAAATGATTAAAAAATTGATATTTTTGATATTTTACAGTACTCGAAATAAACTTTATAAATCTGATGATTTATACTTAAAGTGTGCTAGGTGGGATGAAAAGCCGACGATCAATTGAAAATGTTGACCTTTTGTATTGAAGATATGGATTTTTTTCCCAAAACACCAGAAAAAATTAGTTCTTTTTGGGACAAAAATCCATATCTTCAATATGAAAGGTCAAAATTTTCAATTGATCGTCGGCTTTTCCTCCCAGCTACATACACTTAAAGAAGATATCATTAGATTTATAAAAAAATTTACTTCGAGGACTGTTATATATCAAAATGTGAAAAATATCAAATTTTAATAATTTGTCATAAAATTTGTATTATATCGTGAATTTCAAAAATGAAAATTATTTGATATCAGAAAGACATTCTTCGTATTCAGAATGCAATTCGATATGTCTGATGTGCTCTCATGGCCCACAAAAAATGCTGTCGAAACGCTCAAAACGCTCATTCCAAATCCCTCAAGAGAGACTTCAGCTTGAATGCAACTACAGTTTGATCGAATTTGAAGGTGTGTTAGAATTTTTGTGAGTGCGTAGCATTTCTTTTACGTCGGACAACACACTGATAATAAGCGAATTCGGCATCACCAATGAAAGTGACGGTTTTGGTATAGTTTTGGGAAACTTTGAACCTTTCGGGGAATTGCTTTAATTATTTTTCATTCATTTATTTTTATCAGTAGAAATATTTTTAATGATTAATTAATTAATCTAGTAAAACATTTTAAACAATAATTTTTGAGAAATTGGCAAAAACGTTAATGAAATAATATTATGATACATTTCTCCTGAAAATCTTGAACGATAAAATAGAAGGTTAGCATACATATTTCGATTGAATTATCGTTTATTTGACAAATATCAATTGATTTGTTTATTATTTCTGTAACTGACCAGTAAACAAGTTGTGTGCATAGATTTTATATGATTATCATTCTTTTGCCAACCGGCGATATCAAACCAATAAATCATATCGTGGACATTCTATAGCCTAATTAATCAAGAATACAATACTAGATTATAGGAATTCAATTGGTATGAATTTTATCATTAATTTTACCTATTTGACCTACTTTACTTGTATAATTTTACACATTTAATTTTTTGAAATTGCATTATATCGGTTCAAATCAAATTATATGCATGTATTTTATCTGTTACACAGGATAATGAATGTAATTAATTAATAAGATTATTATCAGAACACGGTATATTATTAATATTATAGATCATACAGCTCAACTTACCGTACTTTTCCTAACCAGACAGTCCATGCCAAAATTGTTACTACACCTTTACATTTCATCGAATCTCTTTTTGATGTCTGTCATTTTGAACATCACACTTGAAAGATGTATGCTATGTAGAAACTTTATTTTGCAATTTCATAATTTGCATATTATTAGCATATTTGCAAGAAAAAACATGAAAATCAATAAATACCTATATTTTTCACAATTTCAATATTTTATTAGAAATTAAGCATGTAGGCCGTTTGTTATGACTTGATGAATGAGGCTGTTAAAACAGATTTTGATATTTTTGCTTATTTTTCCTTTTTTGCCACAAAATGTGTAAAAATCAACATTTTTTGGATGACCTATATTTTCTTTGAATATTTATCAAATTTCTTAATTTAGGTATAATACAGTGCAGAAAAAGATGTCAAAAAAATCTGTTAAAACAGATTTCCAATAAATTGTTCCATTTTCCATTTTGGGTTAAATACTCAATTTTCATGCGCGGGATATTTGAAACATAAAATGAAAACATGTCCATTGCACTTTTTCCTCGAGATGTACTATATAATATCAAGGTTACGGATATATTATAATCCCTTCTTATCTTCACTGATCCATCAGATACCTATTGTTATGAATGATCAATGAAAAGGTTCAGAACTGGGCTACTAATGGTCTATCAAGTATCTATAGTTATTTTCATGACTGTGTCAACTCAAAAATCATGCAAGGTCGAATGTAGGAAAAGTACATGATCAGTTGAGCTGTATTGATAAGATTGTTATAGGAGATGTACATTCAGCGGCTAATAATTTTGTTGTCAAAAAGGCGTTTGATATGACCTATTCCCAGGACCTATTTTAAGGTAATGTATACTGTATGTACTACCAGAGAAGATGTAATAAAGAGGAGGTTGATCAAGCTATCCTCAAACAAAATATGTGTGAGACCGTTACACTCAAAGTAAATGATGAATCACCCTATTTAGCTGCTTAACAATAGAATACCACAATAGGGTTTGAACCCGGGATGGGTGTGATACACAAGTTGCAGCTAACTGCTTTTAGGGATAGGTCAGTGCATGTGTGCATGTCATCATGCTATACACAGCATGCATGCAGACCCTGTCATCTTGTCAGATTTCAGATAAAATATGACTGAAGTTCTATGGCAAATTATAATTTTTGCTACTTGTTGCCACTTTCAGACTCTATTATTTAAGATAAAGAATGTTATCAATTATCAGAATATCTTTATTAGGTTGGCAGGAAATGACAGGAAAATATATAAAATAATAAAATAGAAATGATCAACAATCATCACCTCTCTAAAAATCCTAAAAATTTCTTCTTTAGAAATTTATATATTTACAAAAACGGTGGATTTGGGGGAAATTTTACAGCACTCGATTTCTTTCTTGTATTACCCACATGTGGTATCCCATCCAAGCAGCAGGTCCTTCAACACACACGTTTCATACTTTTTAACAAATTCTTTATAGAAACATGGGAAATATTTTCAATTCTGAAGTGAAAATTGGTCAACCATGGGCGGTCACACACATAACATCATAGGATATTTCAAGTGGATGTCTAACTACTTGAGAATAAAGGACTATGAATAGATGCGACAGGATTACCTACGGGATTATCTCAAGGATATAATTCCGTTGACCCTCCTCTTTATTACATCTTCTCTGGTACTAGCCTACATAATTTGTTGCAACACTAAGGCTGAGTTCACATAGAAGTATACGGTATACGGTATTCGCTATACGAAATACGCTCATTCGTTCAGGCTGAGTTCATATAGGAGTATACTATGTGAACTCAGCCTGATCGAATGAGCGTATTTCGTATAGCAATAGCGAGTATGTCAGTTTACCCATTTTCTTCGTCTTATCAAATGCTTGTAACTTTACTTCTTGAGGTCACATTGCATTCAATGAGGTGTCATAATGTGCAGAATTAGATAGTGCATCTATTAAAAAATGAATTTGCCCACATATGGTTTAGGTTTTTAAAATTTGGACGGTATACGCTGCACTAAAATCGAACATGCGCGATTCCCACTATACTATACTATACGCAGGTATACGGCCTTTTCGAATAGCTCTTATGTGACCCGGTACTATGAAATTACCTTGCTCGATTTAATCTATACGCGTGCACCTGCAAAACGTGCATCGTATACCCGAATAGTATACTTCTATGCGATCGTAGCCTTATGTGACCCGGTACTATGAAATTGCCTTGCTCGATTTTACTATACGCGTGGACCTGCAAAACGTGCACCGTATACCCGAATAGTATACTTCTATGTGAACGCAGCCCGGGGAACGCAGCCTAAAAGTTGAGTTTTTCGGTGCTATTTTGAACAGTTTGACTCATTTATTTTATTTTTTTCTTAAATAGTTGGAACTTCTTAGGTACATTTGAACATTTCCCTCTTGAAAAATATTTTTTGTCGGTGCATGAATCCGCACCCACCCTGCCTACGCTCATGATCGTACCTCATTAAGATAGATTCCTTCCTCCCATCAAATTTAAGATTTATAATGTATTTCTGGCGTTTACGTTTCCGATTGGAGTGATTGAACGGATTCAGAATGCATTGATAGGTGCCTCTATACTAGTACATCAATGCTTGATTGAGCGTGTGATGCATTTAACAGATTTTGTATTATATAAACTTGATATTATATTTTGTAGGCTACAGATACTTACTCGAGAAAAGGTAAAATAAATGCTGGGCGAGAGTGTTACTTTATAAATAAATGATACATAAATAAATAAATGATAAATAAATAATAAATAAATAAATAAATAAATAAATAAATAAATAAATAAATAAATAAATAAATAAATAAATAAATAAATAAATAAATAAATAAATAAATAAATAAATAAAAAAATAAATAAATAAATAAATAAATAAATAAATAAATAAATAAATAAATAAATAAATAAAATTAATTAATTAATTAATAAATTAATTAATTAATTAATTAATTAATTAATTAATTAATTAATAAATAAATAAATAAATAAATAAATAAATAAATAAATAAATAAATAAATAAATAAATAAATAAATAAATAAATAAATAAATAAATTAATTAATTAATTAATTAATTAATTAATTATTTAATTTAAAAAAAATAAGAGCTTAGCTTCACTTATAATCTTGTAAACTTGTACGGGTAACTTAAGTTAATTAATAATAATATGGTAGTTGTTACGGCTGTTTAAACTTTCTTTAAGGTAAAATTAGGAAATGAAATGTCCTGAGCAAGGTTTAAATTGATTAATTGAGTAATAACGTGCACTGATCAATATGACTTTTGTTTAAAGCGACTTTATAATTATGTAATTTTGCCGATGATATTTTGCTCAAAATTTACTGGTGCATGCTGCATATCTTTGACTTGAGACTTGGGCAAAGTGTTTATAATAATTGTATTCTAATGTATTAATATATAGTAGGCCTACAGGGCGCTATTGGGCGATTTTTGAGTTGGCAAAATATTGGCAAAATTGCATATAAAAAAGTGAACCTTTTCCATATAGCTTATTAACATTGATTATTTATAATAAGAAAGTATACATTGTATTATAACACTATGTCAGGTTTGCTTCAAACAATCAGTGTACTTTGCCCTACTCAATTTGTTTGTTTTACACTGCATGCTCAAAGCATTTCCTAATTTCCAGAAAATACCTCATAGCCTATTGGTGTTTGACACTAATCTGTCGGTATTTAAAATGAAAATAGAGAATTGAAATTACTGACGATGTGCACGCACTCTTGAAACAGTTCCAAGTAAAAACTTAAAAGGTTCTTAAGCTGTCCTGTATGTAGAACCGTAAGTAGCTTTACACAGAACGAACAAGGGTTCTGTAGTCTAGATTGAACCATTTAAACAAACGATCTGTAAAGGCCAGAAAAAAACCCTGTTTGCCTTTTCTCTTTTTTTTTTTTTTTTTTCTTTTTTTTTTGAGCTCTTGCAATAATTTATTATAGCCGTTATCTCTTGCGCTGTCATGTATCTCCTAAGATCGGTTTTTCCAAGAGTTAATTAAACCCTAATAAAGGATTAAAATTATTTATAAAATTTCAACAAAAAATGAAATCCAGTCCTTAAAACGAACAACCGCAAACTTAAAGCTACTCTCCACAGTTGCGATCGAGTTAACACCGTACCTATTTCAACACTTTCGATTACCGTAATAATATCTGACGCTTGGTGCAATCCTAGATGCAATATGCGGGCAATGATACTGCAGTTTACCTATTCTATTCCGTTTCAGGTCCAGGTCATTATGCTATTTACAGATTTTCATCCTATATTTGGCAACGGTTATTCCGGCAGTGGTAAGTTAACTCACTCACCGTTGCTGAACAAGGCTACCTAAAAAAATCTGTCAATTTGTTCATTAACTTTAAGAAAAAAGACAAGCTTGAATTAGTTTTCTTATTCCATATCGGTATGCTCGCTCGTTTTCATTTGTACATGTAGTCGAGGTTCAGTTGCATTTTCTGTTCCTATATTCACGAGAAAGAGAGACAGAGGCATACAGACATACATACATACACACGTCAGACAGACACACACACAGACACCAGACATATACACAGACAGACAGACAAATGAGGGGGAAAAGAAAGACAGAAAGAAAGACAGAAAGAAAGAAAGAAAGAAAGAAAGAAAGAAAGAAAGAAAGAAAGAAAGAAAGAAAGAAAGAAAGAAAGAAAGAAAGAAAGAAAGAAAGAAAGAAAGAAAGAAAGAAAGAAAGAAAGAAAGAAAAAGAAAGAAAGAAAGAAAGGAAGGAAGAATAAAAGAAAGAATAAAAGAAAGAAGTTACCAAGAAAGTTAAAAAAGAAAGAAATAATTAATTTAAAGATAGAAAGACAGATAACAAAACTCTATGCTATCACCTTGACTTTTCATCCATTAATTAAACACGTATTGCAGTCGTTTAATTGAGATTACCTACCTAATATTTTGCCCTTTTAAAGGTTATTTTCCTCATTAACCTAATTCGAGTATATCTTAATTTTTAATTCAAATAAAAATCAATCATTTTGTTCATTCTTTCGGACAATGGCCAAGGGCTATGTCTAATTCAAGGTGTCCTACCGGTAGTTAAAAATTCAGGTTTATTGACTTGTTTTCCTCATGCTTATTGAAAAATCCTCAGGTCACTAATTTTTAAATGTTATGTAATCATTAATTTTACTGATGCATATGAATTAACAATAAAACATAAAGGTCATCGAAAATGTAGGTCAGAATGTTGATTTGCCGTTCAGTGTTTAAATAGACTGACAAAAACTGAATAAATAAAAATCAAAGCGGTTATATTTTCAGTTTCCTGAGTACAAAATTTTATGCGATTTGCATATACAGTACTAATATAGTCATGCTAGTAAAATAGGAACACATCTTATTTACCAAATTAAATTCTAATTGAAAATCGAACAAATTTAATGGAACAACAAAAACAAAACAAACAAAAAAGTTTCCAAAAAAAAGTTCTTAAATGCAGCGGGATACTAAATATCTCGACGTTTTTCTCACATGTAACAAGAAGACGCATACAATGTATCAGATATCTTATACCGCATGCATAGTTAATTATGATTATTGTCATTCGGTACAACATTTAAGTTCAATTTAGGTCATTTAAGAGTCGAAAGGCAAAGTGGTTGATTTTTTACTAGTGATCACACAGGAGTAGGAAGTAAACTAAAGAAGCTAAATGAACATAAAACTATAAATGATAAATGGTTAATTACCACCAATTATCTGTTACACGGGTTTCAATGGGAAAATGGCTAATTTCGAGCGGAATTTTCTCATATTCAGAACTCTCACAGTTAACATGGTTAAACGCCATCAATATCAGGTAAAACTAGATGATTTAGATGCCAAATGATCAATAAAAATCAATAGATTGACCTGAGACTCTTCTTGTTTTAACGCGCTGAACCGTAAACACCTTAAAATGGCAGTGCGCCCTCGAAGCTGAAAGTTACAATTAGGTCGAATATTAACCGATGCTGTGCGGATGAATTTTGGTAATATCACAACAAAATTGTCATATAATGAGAGAAAATTTACCATTTCGAAGCATCAAAAAGCTAAATTTACTTTTTTGGCTATATAGATTGGTCAATTTTAGTGACTTTAAAGCGGTCTTTTCCAGGGCCGGATTTACCATAGGGCCAGATGGGCCCGGGCCCCCAAAAATGCCACACAAACAAATAGTTCATCGTCGTATTTCCATGCATCGCCCAGGTCTATTACTTAGTGGTATTTAACCAAAGGTTGAACTGTTAGACAAACCACGATAAAGACCTTGTTACATTCAGTTCTGACTCGATGATTGGTTATCTCAGGCTTGTAATATTGATTCCGCAGTAAGATCTGCTCTGATGAAGTCTGGAAATCAGTGTCTGAATAATCATTCAACTTACTCCTGACTATTTTATATATCAGTGGCTAACGCATACTACTAAAGTGAAACAAAAAAGTCAGTTACTTTAATATTATGCAACTTATAATATGCAATACAATAAAAGTGGAATAGCATGATTGGAATCCAAATTCATGGACCATATTATATTTTTATTTTATTACAAAAGAGATCAACAGTCATACGGTAAAATTATCAAGATATTGAAATGAATAAACAGATAAAGTCTCTTTATATTTCTCTTTTCCATATTTAGGACAGCTTAGTTAAGGTTGATTTAATGAAGACTCCATTGCATTCGGTATATATTTATATATTTCTACATGGTTAAATTACAATAATTGGTATACCCACAGATGAATACATAACCATATGAAAGTTAATGTATGATTATGGATATTGCAGTAGGTAAAATGTGAAACTAAGGTTACATGTCTAATAATAGTGTCTAATAACAGGTAACTATCGAATATTAAAAGAGCAATGGTGTATGTTAGCTAACGCTTTGTTCAACTTGGATAGGCACAGTATTTTAAAGAACATTTGTATGAACATGGTGAATGCATGGCGTCTGAGACAAGCATGCAAGTAGTGCTTGAAAACCTTTTCGAGATATGGGGAGTCTACGGATGATAACTTTTTCTGTACCAATTTTTCACAAAAAGCACCCAAATAGCAACAATATTTGCCTAAATTTAATGCTTTTAATTTACTTTGGCCCAAATGCGCCCAACTGCATGGGCGCATTGGTCTTCACTGAGAAAACCACCCATCTACTCGTATACCAAAATCGCTGAAAAGGTACACCAAAACTGTTTAACCGTGGCACATCCCCATACACCTTCAACCAGGGAGAACCCCCTCCGAGAGGAGTCCGTATTCAATGTGGGTAAAACGCGGCAAATTCAAAAGACTTAATCCATTTTGTGCAGCACCATCCCAGTTTTAAAGTTAGAGTTTTTATTTTTCAACTCAATGTAACAAATTACATAATGTGGTAGAAGATAAATTACCCGGAGCACTCGACTTTGGAAGGGATGGGGATGGACGGACACCAGTTCAAAACTACAAGGGTCTTTCGGTAGGAGCTTTGACACCAAAGGTCATTCGGTGAGGAGACACCAAAACTAAAGGAATTCCCGTAATACTGGTAACATTTTACCAAAAAGGGGTCTTTCCATAAGACAAGGACAAATTTATTTTTGAAACGAGATATTCAAAAAGAAAAATAATGAAATTTTAAAGATAATATTATAGGGTCATTGGAAAATTTTCTGGAAAAAGGGGTCTTTTGGAAACAGTAAAACAAATTTAGGGGTCATTGGGTGAAAGGGACTCAGTAAATATAAAGGGGACCATTGTGTGCTGTGGAAGCATATTTAGGGGGGGCGATCAAATTTTGGTCCAAAGCGCGCAAATAAATTTTACCTCAAATTGAAGGTGTGCGAGGAGACACCAAAACTAAAGGAATTCCCGTAATACTGGTAACATTTTACCAAAAAGGGGTCTTTCCATAAGACAAGGACAAATTTATTTTTGAAACAAGATATTCAAAAAGAAAAATAATGAAATTTTAAAGATAATATTATAGGGTCATTGGAAAATTTTCTGGAAAAAGGGGTCTTTTGGAAACAGTAAAACAAATTTAGGGGGTCATTGGGTGAAAGGGATTCAGTAAATATAAAGGGGACCATTGTGTGCTGTGGAAGCATATTTAGGGGGGGCGATCAAATTTTGGTCCAAAGCGCGCAAATAAATTTTACCTCAAATTGAAGGTGTGCGAATCGCGCAAAAATATACATTTTACCCCTTTTTTCGCCTAAAACACGATGTTTTCGGGCTATAAGAAAAATGCACAGGGCAATAATTGTTGCTTTAATTTTTATTCTACTCTTTTATTTTTAGTGGGAACGTTCCCCATGGAGAAACTGGGGTTGAAAATTGGGAGGGGGGGGGTCAATATGCCTGCACATTTTTAGTCAGTGCCCCGGGATAATTTTTTTGTTGTCTACGTCATTTGGGGTAAACCACTCTCGGGGTATTCTGGGTTGATTGAATAATTGTCATTGAGGAATGTATTAGTAAATGACCAAAACAACAACTACAGTTCTGAGTCACAACGGACGAAATAAATTCATACCTCTCCAAAGAATTGCAAAAATATTTAACCATATATCCTGCATCCTGAACGGAGAAAACAACTTGAACTAGAGGCAAATGGTGGTCATAGACCACAAACCTAGCTGGGGCATGTTGGTGTTGTGGAGGTATCTGACCCCTGCAAAATGTTCCAAAATGTTCCCCTGTGATGAGGTTTGTTGTCACCGAGTTTTGAGTCCTGTACTCCTCACAGATGTCCAGAAAATGCAATTCTAAGATTTGACCCAGATGACCTTTGACCAGACACCTGCAAGATGTTCCATAATTCACCCCTGGTCATGAGTTGTCACCGAGTTTGAGCCCTGTACCTCTTACAGATGTCCAGATAACGCAATTCTAAGATTTGGCCCCAGAATGATGTCTTTTGAGCTGACTCGTGCAAAATGTTCCAATATGTTCCCCAGGTCATGAGGTTGTCACCGAGATTGAGCCCCGTACCCCTCACAGATGTCCAGATATTGAAATTCGAAGATTTTACCCCAGCTGACCTTTGACCTGATCCATGCAAAATATTCCAAAATGTTACTCTTCTCATCAAGTTTATTGTCACTGAGTTTGAGCTCCGTACCCCTACATATTGCCAGAAAATGCAGCAATTCTAAGATTTGACATGACCCCTGCAAAATGTCCCCTGGTTGTGAGGTTTGTTGTCACTGAGTTTGAGCCCCATAAATACCCCTTAGGGGGCTATTATTTTCTTTGGAAGGAGGATCCCAAATATACAGGGGGTCATAAATTTTCGGAAAGAAAAAATACGGGGGGCATAATACTTTTGATGACCAAAATGTAGGGAGTCACAAGATGACCACAGATAGTGTGTTTATTTTATTCAAAACTAGCGGGAGCTATAGAGTAAACAGGAGCAGTTAGTAAACGGGAGTGGTTAATAAAGATGTTGAACGGTGATGATAAACATCCCAGCAAACACAAAAACGTTTTAAAAACGTTTTAAATAAGTTATATTTTGGCTTTTGGTTTAGGTAAAAACGTTTTAATAACATTAAAATGTCGGGTTATATAAAGGTCATGATAACGTTTTAAAACGTTTTGTATGAAAACACACTACAACAATATTTTAAAATGTTTTCAAAAAATGTTATTGTAAACTATTTTTGGCAAACATTTTGCCAAATATTGTGTCAATACTAAAATAACATTATGTTAAAATATTTGAACCCAGGAAACACAAAATGTTCTTCAAATGTTTTTTCAAAACCTTTCAATAACATTTAAATGTCGGGTTATATAAAGGTCATGAAAATGTTTTTAAAACGTTTTTGAAAATATTTTGGGCAAACATTTTTCGCAAAATATTTTTTCAACCCCAAAATAACATTCTGTTTAGAATGTTTTGTATCAAGTTTTCAAGAATGTTTTTGGAATGTTATTAAAATGTTTTTATACCCTTTATATAACCCGACATTTAAATGTTTTTGTAAAACATTTTTGTTTGCTGAGCAGTAGAATATCATAAAATGTTTTTTAAGGTTATGAAAACGTTTTATAACCTTAATATACCCTTTATATAACCCGACATTTAAACGTTTTCTGACAACCTTTTATAACCTTTTGCGAATGATGTCGAAAACGTTTTGTGTTTGCTGGGATTGTGTCTTGGACTAAAACATGAATAGAAATTATTATTATTACCCAGGTATAATTCTGGTTTACCCTGTGCACCCTGTGTTTTAGGGTTTGGTTAGGGGGATGTCATTTTCTTCGTCGGGGGGGGTCGTTGACCGGAGTAAACATTTTTATGACCCTCCTATTGCGGGCACAATTTTTTTAGACCCCCCATATGTTGGGTCGAAAATTTTATGACCCCCCCACCCACTTCCACCTACACAGACTCAGGACAAATTATTCATTGCCGGAACAAAGGCGAGGAGCGCATCAAAACTTTAGAGCAAAGAAAGTGTGTGGAGTGCGTTAAAATTTAATTGTGTGTGTAAAGAAGGCGCGCTATATGCGCAAAATATCTGCATTATATAATGAAAGATTGTGTGCAAGAATACATGCACAGCGCGCGAAAAGTTTGAGTCACCAGCCCTTAATAATTCTATACCCACTATTTTGGGTGTTGAAAAATTATAACCCCTATAATTGGTCTAAAATTCTATGACCCCACTCCCCAGTATATTCATGACCCCCCTTCCAAAGAAAATGACAGCCCCTTATAATTTAAATTTAAATTAGGGTTAGGATTAGGGTTAGGTTTATAAACGGTGAGGATTAGGGTTAGGGTTATAATTGGGGTTGCTTAGGGTTAGGGTTATACTTGTGCGCAGGGTCTACCAGAATTATTCCAATACCCATGAATAGTCCTGTAACTATCACTAAATAGAATTAAATTAATTAAACTATGATCAGTCTTACCTTGTTAGTACTAGCTAGTATTTCTCATTCAAGATCACCATGATTACAGAAAACAGCAAATGGGTGATAACCATGATAACAATAAAATGTACTGGTACCATTAACTCACAGATTATAAACATTTATCCACAGATTATAGAAGGAATTTTATCATACCACGATGCACTGACCAATTTTCATCTAACACTGAAACCTTTTAGAAATGCAGTTTTAACTTGTTGTAGGGCATAAGGTTGTGCAATAAAAATTATTTACAATATTACTTGTATACCATGACCAATTGACCCTTAAACAGCTCAAATGTTACAGTCCATGACATATATACTACATCAAATGTAATGTGGCACCACAATAGTGCTGCTGCGCACGCACAGTATAATACCCAGTGGACTCAGGAGGTATCATGAAGGGTTCATGCACTTCTTTTACAGTTACCAATTACTAGACTTTTAAAGGCTTTTATACTATTTTCCCCAACTTCATAAACAAAACAAAAAAGGTAGGGAAAACAAATGAATTCATGTCCCGCATTCATGTAGGTCTATTCCATTTGCAAGCTATTTTTGTGTTGCGCATAATCTTAAACCATGTTTAATTTCCCTGTAAAATACAAGAACACCAATTGTTAATGTTTTAAACCACACAAATTTGGAACTGGGATTCAAATATAAAACTTAATGCAAGATGTTTTTAATCAAACAAAATAAGATACATACTCTAAGTATAAAACAAAAAACCCTAACATCAGAAGACAAGAAAATCCCCCAACAATCATTTACTTAAGCAAAACATAGAGCCTGTAAACAAATGCTAGCTAGAGTTTGATATTAACTGCCATGCATGATAATGGCACTGAAAGAATTAAAGTTCCTACTGCAAAGGAAACACATCTGATAGTTTCATATACCGGTACTAACATTGGAATTACTAAACAAGCCAAAAACCCATTCATTACAAAGAAAGAGGCCAGAGAACACTTTCATTAATACAAAGAAAGAGGTCGGACATAACCATACAGAAATAAATGCTAAACATTTTAAAGCCTGGCTCATTAATCCCCTGTTTCCAAACATACCACCAAAGTCTGTAAAATACGGGTGCAAAATCAAAATCAAAAGATAAGCCAGAGCCTAATACTAGTACTTTTAATAGTAAACATAATATTAAACCCATAAATTTATACTACAATTACTGTTAAGGAGTGCCTTTAACACACCTGCATGGTTCATATCAAAAATCACATTTCTATTAAAAAAGCCTATATAAATATGCCATTACTGCTTATTTCCACTGCATTGACATTCAACCTTAAAAGAAAACCTTTGGCTTTGCAATCACCTAAAGTTATTCACTTTGTTCATGTGCCCATATGCCATTATTTCAACTATTGCTTCCTACACAAACTACTGTCACTATTATCCAAGTTTTCTGCAACAACCTTTCAATTCCAACTAACTGCATCCAAAATCATATTAGCCATCAATCCTCCCACACAAAAATACCCTGGGCATGCAGAAACAACAGGTCATTAATTACCTTTTCAACTAATTAAGTGCCTTAGGTTAAATAACAAATTACAGTAACAAACTAACAAACACATTCATTCCTTTAGAAAAACAATGATTCAAAAAGACCAAACCATATCTTCACTAGTCAAATAATTCTTACATAGCATCAAGTCAGGGTTTCATACTCAAAGGGTAAAAAAACAAAACATGTGCATTTTCACTTTGTTGCCAGCGTAAGAAAACGGGAAGATTACAGTGGTTTGTTGCCAGCGGAAGAACCCGAACGATTACAATACCTAGCTGGGGGGTGTAAACCCCCCAGCTAGGTAATAATATATCAATTTCACGCTATAAACACAATATAAAGGCAGCAAAATGAGTCTCTGGAAAAGTGATAGAAGAGGTTGCAACCTGACCTATATCTGAGCTAGGTAAATCTATTGATGCTCCTACAGTCGCCTCGCTTATCATATCGTTTTATTTATTATGGTTGGTCACTTTTTTTCATTTTTTTTCTTAATATTATTTGAAAGGAAAATTGATAGCTCTTGATGGTGGTTGCGTGTCGATGCTGACGGGAAGCAGCTGCCATAAGCATTACATGCATGGTTTCCGCGGTGAAAAGACGCCCAAATCCAAACGGCGACAACTGAGACCAAGTTGCAACACATCGAAGGTGTAATTTGAATCTCCTCAAAACGTTTAACACTAAACACTAGTAATTAGTATCACGAAGTGGGGGCGGAGAGGTGGGTGGGGTGGAAGGGGACTACCAACCTCCCCGGTTTTTCAACTGGCATTAAAAAGAAACTCGCGTACTTATCCTTTGCGCTCAAGTGAGGACCAGCCATCAAAAATTACGAGGTGGTGAGGCATATTATATATATCATATCACATGTTTACAGTAAAATCCATGATTTCCATTTGCTCTAGGAAACTAAGCCCTATTCCAAGAGATAACGACTTTTTACATGGTAGTTTAGATTGAAGTAGTCATATGCTTTCATGTTTGCTTTCGTAATTCTTTTGTTTTTACAAGCCGACGACAAAGTCGGCTTGTTCTGTCTTGCGCTAATTCTTTCTTTCTTTCTTTCTGGCAATCTGCCTCTTCTTCTACAAACAAGATGCGCCGAAGCTCTAATTAATACATGTTGGTCACTAGTGGCATGGGTATTCAGGGTGTTCACAGCTTGACCATTGCTTGACCTTTGAACCCGTATGCAATACAAACTAAATTTGAACAACATGATATGTCAAATCTTAGTGTTGCATATGATAGACTTTAGTAAGACAAAACAAAAAGTCAATGGTGACCTCTTTGTACAATGTTTACTTTGGGGTCAAAAGGTCAAAATGTGTAAAATTTCAAACAACGAGGTATGGCAAATCTGAGTGCTGTATATGATAGACCTTAGTGAGACAAAACAAAAAGTCAATGGTGACATCTTTGTACAGTGTTTACTTTGGGGTCAAAAGGTCAAAATGTGTATAATTTGAAACAACGAGGTATGGCAAATCTGAGTGCTGCATATGATAGACCTTAGTGAGACAAAACAAAAAGTCAATGGTGACCTCTTTGTACAATGCTTACTTTGGGGTCAAAAGGTCAAAATGTGTAAAATTTGAAACAACCAGGTATGGCAAATCTGAGTGCTGCATATGATTGACCTTAGTGAGACAAAACAAAAAGTCAATGGTGACCTCTTTGTACTTGGGGTCAAAAGGTCAAAATGTGTAAAATTTCAAACTGCGAGGTATGACAAATCTGAGTGCTGCATATGATAGACCTTAGTGAGACAAAACAAAAAGTCAATGGTGACGGTCAAAGTTTAGGGGTCAAAGGTCAAATTTTGAAATTGGTCACAATTGACCCATTAATGTTATATTTACTGCCGGCGGCTTGTACTCAGAATCTATTGACTCTAGTTCAATTTTGCTTTTGTGTACACGAAGTCCAAAAATCAGAATGCATAACTCGAATAGTCTTTGTACAAGTCTTTGGGCCTGATTGTCACAGCATACGAATGCCCTAAAAACACATGTTTTTGGCCATTATTTCCAAAAATATTTATCTTTCATTGCCAGTTAGAACTAACTAAAGGATTAGGATTTAGTTCTGTTTCCTGCTTTTAAGCGGCTTCTGAAGACGTACCTTTTTCCTAATGTGTAATTTTTGTTGTTGTTTTTATTTTGTTTTTTCATATGTTTTTTGTTTTGGAGCAAAAGCGCTGTGTTATTTGTAGAGCGCTATAGAAATGTGCTTTAATAATAATAATGATAATAATAATAATAATAATAACAGAATAATATATTTTAATTAAAAAACAGTTGCTGCATTTTTCTGGAAATAGTTGTGATCGAAAGGGCTGAGGGCATTTTGTTGATATCGCCAAACAAAGATCATACTTTCCCAATCACGTTTGTGAAAATGAAAATTGATTAGTTCAAAAAAGTTAAATATATAAAAACTGTTTAGTGAGGTTATCACCATGGAAAAA
The DNA here is from genome assembly GCF_039555335.1 of Amphiura filiformis. Lineage (NCBI taxonomy): Eukaryota > Metazoa > Echinodermata > Ophiuroidea > Amphilepidida > Amphiuridae > Amphiura > Amphiura filiformis. The sequence goes on along the minus strand of NC_092636.1, from coordinate 36,825,666 downwards.
TTTTCAGATCAATATTGCAAGGATTAGCACCACTGCCATGACTACCAAAATCAACTTTTTTCGAATTTTAATGCCAAATGTAAAAACGTCAAAAGAAAAACTTGAATGTTACAAGTTTATTTTATGGCATACGGAATTAAGTTAATTATCAATTAGTGTCCTATATCTGATATTAATTGTCCAATATTATTGTTTTAAATTTATCCGATGAATATTTACTACATTATCAAATTTGGTGACATGAACACACCAGAAATTGATTCCACTTTAATCACGTTGATTGAATCCATCTTTCAACATTCGTCGAATTTGATCTCGAACAAGTCATCTTCTATGTCATGTCTATAAAAGTCAATGACTACCTTATAAGTTGAAGTCACATGACTTAGGCAAAGATTCTATTAGTAACATATCTACCTAAGGCAGATACACCGTAGGATGACAGAGTGGTGAGCACGGAATTAGAACTTAACAATAAAACATACCGTACTTGTACCTAAGGGTTCGACATGTAGTAATCTTTGAATTAAACGATATGATAGGAATATGTAGAATATTTTGCCTGAGTGCAGTATATATGAAGTGATTCATGAACTGTCTGCTATAGACTTAAGTTAGTGCTCATCAGTTCATAATACGAGTACCCTTGAGTATCATATAAAAGTACACAGAGGGGGAAAAGTACAAATTCGTATATCATGTATATTATTTACCATTTATATCATAATTATCATAGGTATAATTATGTAAAACTGTTGTAGGAAGTATACAAATATTTGGTAAAACATGTTATGACGCTGCTGTTAAAATCATATCGTGAATAAATGTTTACATTATTATTTTTTAAACAAACACAATACTCATTTTTGTCAGCATAAAATTATGGTCAGTGTCAACCGTTTAATGTTCGAAATGCACAACTTTGTCTACCATCAGGCATGCCATAAACACTTTTAAACCTTTGTTCCACAAGATTTGGTCACGAAACATTAGCATTCTTCTTCTACTATGATCCTAACCTAAACATAACCCTAACCTAAGCCAAAACCTAACCATAACTCTAATCCCAATATGTTTAATACCAGCGGTGCTCTCAAAGAAGAGCATCCCAGCAAACACAAAAACGTTTTAAAAACGTTTTAAATAAGTTATATTTTGGCTTTTGGTTTAGGTAAAAAATTTTAATAACATTAAAATGTCGGGTTATATAAAGGTCGTGATAATGTTTTAAAACGTTTTGTATTAAAACACACTACAACAATATTTTTAAATGTTTTCAAAAAATGTTATTGAACACTATTTTTGTAAACATTTTTGCCAAATATTGTGTCAATACTTAAATAACATTATGTTAAAATATTTGAACCCAGCAAACACAGAAATGTTCTTAAAATGTTTTTTCAAAACCTTTTAATAACATTTAAATGTCGGGTTATATAAAGGTCATGAAAACGTTTTTAAAACGTTATTGAAAATATTTTGGGCAAACATTTTTCGCAAAATATTTTTTAACTCCCAAAATAACATTCTGTTTAGAATGTTTTGTATCAAGTTTTCAAGAATGTTTTTGGAATGTTATTAAAACGTTTTTATACCCTTTATATAACCCGACATTTAAACGTTTTCTGTAAAACATTTTTGTTTGCTGAGCAGTAGATTATCAAAAATGTTTTTAAGGTTATGAAAAGTTTTATACCCTTAATATACCCTTTATATAACCCGACATTTAAACGTTTTCTGACAACCTTTTATAACCTTTTGCGAATGATGTCGAAAACGTTTTGTGTTTGCTGGGATTACACCACTGTTGCGTAGTGAAAGCGCTTGATAGTAGCCTCATTTACTTGTGTTGAGTCATACCTGTAAATCAAGGGTTCTCAACTATATTTGCTCGTGGGTCACGGAGGGAAAATCATTTCAAAGACTTGTGTTTGGGATTAAACACATCATCTTCGTTTGTCCAGACACTTTTGTGAGGCAAAAAAACATGTGCTAATATTTTCATTGCTGTTTTAAAAATCAGTATTAAACTAAAGGAATCATAACTAATAAACATGTTTTCAACAACAACATGAACTTGTGTTCGTTACATGCAGCTGTAAACATGGTAAAGGACTATTCACACTTTATATTTGGAACAACAGGTAGTCGCTGTTCACCCTGTTTTATTTATTCATTTGTTTGCTGACGAAAAAAGATTTCGATGTCTAATAGGGCCTATTTGGTCCCGGGGAAATATAGTCCCGGGGATATAGTTTGATGTCAAATATTGGATGGTAGATATTTTGTCAACAAACGTTTTTTTAGAATATAAAATGACTAATTGAAACGGATTGAATAACGAATACTTGCACGAAGTATTAGGCCTAATTGGTAAAAAAAAGACATCAAATAAAACATATTGCTCCAGGTCTATTTGTCAAAAACCAAAAGTAGTAGCGTCATTCAGATGATTATCAATTCATATCACAAGTGATTAATGAGATTTTTAGTCCTTCCCCTTCTGTATTATTTAGGCCTTTGAAGGCATTGCTATAGGCCTATAAATAAAACATTCAATTTCGACAGTCAGGTTTATAGGCTTTAACCCATAGGATCTCTCTTCACGCTTCCCTGGTTACAGCATAAATATTGGAACACGCAGTCTGCTATAGGCCTAAATCTCAATCTCAGATTGTGTCACATTATCACATAGGCCTATGTATTATTATCATGAGTATTATGTGACCGTACTACACTACGAATGAGCCGTAATTGTCCTAAATTGTATTCTGAGTTACAGTGTAAAATTTGCATGAAGGTCATATTCATATGGTACCTCAAGTTGATGCTACATTGTATGTCATTTTGATAGCGCTAGTCAAACACCTTATAAACCAATCAATAATCCTATAGTTGATAAGGAATAAGCTTCTACGTATTGCTATAGAATTATCCTGTTCAAGTGGTGGGTTACAAAGCATTGTATTTTATCTAGGTATGCTATAACCAACAATTAACAATGTGAAGACATTCCTGAACCTCGTTGACTTGGGGATGATTTGAAGTGACCGCCAATTATGACTGTTTGATATGTATTACCAGCAATGTGGGAAAAGAGACACATGTAGAACCGAAAAGGTATACCATTTTGTTGAAGGAGCAAAGTTCAACAAACCATAACCCCGCTTCTGGATATTGTTTGAAGTCAAATGATATGTCATTTTAAAGCTTATGATATATGTTTTCTAAACACGAAATAAAACAAAATTGACTGGGCCGACTTCACGGCTCATTCGGAGTGTACGGTCTCATATGGTTTATGACTCTTTATATGCTTGATTGGATTGCATTGATTTTTTGTCCATTGCTACATTTTGTGTTTTGACAAAGTCAATGTTAGTTTTATTCTGCACTAAAAAACTTCCTTGAACATTGAATTACACATTTCTCTGCAAAGTTGTGATATAGTTGAAAGCAAGAAGAAGAGGGTGATTAATGATTACTTTTAAGTTTATTTGTGCAAAGTTTCAAACAATATTTGTTCCAAAAGAACTAATTTTCTGTACAATCAAGCAAGGTTTCTTAACGAATTTTGTGATTAATAACATCCCCTTTTTACATTATGGTTCAATAGATATCCACAAAAACTTATTTCCATTTTTCATTTTCCAAATTTCATTTGATCTGAGCATTGAATTTGTAAGTTAAGCATTATCACATATACCGCGCATACGCTATTGTGTTGTAATTTTGGGCTGTCAACAGCCTGAAAATTCAAATTGGATGATATCTTTGTCAAATGACTGAATCTGCAAGAAAGCTTTCCCACAGATTCACAATTTAGTCATTTTGAAATTTCAAGGTCAAGGTGACCATTTGAATTTGTTTTAAGCTGTTCAGTTGAATTTGTCATGTCAGAAAACATATAACAAGACACCAAAATCATTGAAATTGGCAATGATCTTAACAGTTCAAAATGCACTGAGCCTTGTCACGTTTTTGACCATACGTTTGGATTCTTAATGGAGTAAATTGGTATACTTTTTTCAATTGGGATAATTTTTAATTTTGCCAGATTCAAGCCAGATTTGTTCAATGCCTTTCAGGCATGCCATAAACACTTTTAAACCTTTGTTCCAAGATTTGATCACGAAACATTAGCATTCTTCTTCTACTATAATCCTAACCCAAACATAACCTTAACCTAAGCCAAAACCTAACCATAACTCTAATCCCAATATGTTTTTACCGCTGTTTGACGTTAATTGACCCCAACCAAAATGCCTGACACTTTAAAGAGGGCAGCCCTGCCAGATTTGTTCAATACCTTTCAGGCACGCCATAAACAGTTTTAAACCTTTAAAGATTTGGTCACGAAACATTTAGCATTCTTCTTCTACTATAATCCTAACACAAACTTATGTTTAACCTTAAGCTAAAACCTAACCATAACTCTAATCCCAACATTTACCTTAAACCCTAACCTATCCCTAACACTAACTCTAACATTATCCTGAACCACAATCCTAACATGAAATCCCCTATACATTAACCATTTTCGGACAAATGGCACTTCACGTCAACAAACAGCAAAGAAAAGGCAAGAACAGGTAAGAACTGTATTCATAATGTTTTCTTTAAAATACCCGAAAAACAATTATGCAGAAATTGCCTGTATTGGAAAAAGGGCTAACTCGAAGACTTTTAAGCCTGCTATGGAAATGGCACTTGGTAATTGAACACCAAGGAAACTAGTTTGAAAAGAGCAAATGACAAAAAGTGGTTGGGTGTCTTTATTTTTACGTTCAGCTTCGTCCGAGACAGAACGATTTCATCGCTCCTTGTGTTTGATATCAATCAGATCACGCCAAGTGTTTATTGCTCTCTCGAAATAGACAATAGGTTGTTGGACTTTTAATTAAACCGACATTTCACTACTTAAGCATCTTGTTAAGAGTGCCGCATACATTAAAATAGCAAGATTAATTAGATAAGACAACCTATCAGTCATCATTTTTGTGTAAGCACCTTCGAATACTTGCAATACTTTTTTACAGAATTCCATACTAGGGCAGTGTCGGGATACGGATTTGTCCGAATAGTCACACTGGATCCACAATGTAGTTTTTGTTTAACAAGTTTAAGATCAATGTACTTTGATCAACACAGAGAAACAGACAGCAAATTGTACCAGTTATGTATGTATAATGTATCCTAGGCGAAGACAACTATGTCATTGAAACCAGTAGCCAATACCTATACCCTTTTGCTCTGATTTAAGACTTCATTTGTTGAAATCGGTTGAAAATTAAAGAGCTGTTGCCGTGCTTCCACTGATTAGCACATTAAGGGTAGGCGAGATATTGTTGGTCGAAGCAACCAAAAGATCGAGTTGATGTTTTCCAAAAGTTCAATCTACAGATCTTATATACTTCGCAAACTTGCTTGATTTATTGTTATTAATGAGTTATGTAGGCCTATGTTTTACAAAAGTGTTGTTGTTTCATAACTCAAGAATCACAGGACTTAAAAAAGTATATCTGTGATATTTGAATTCTTCTACATACGCTCGCTATGAATTGAGCTGTGCAGTTTTTGCTAAAGCTCCCTACCATTCGCAAGATGCTGTAAAACTACCAAATCGCAACAGTTTAAAATAGTTAATAACCTTAAAACTAGGGTCGTGCTTTCATTTTTTAAGAACATGAAAGTACAATTTTTTAACATTTGATTTCGTGCTTTCCTTAGATGTTATATCATCGTTTCTTTAATTCTCAACCGATTACAACAAATGAGGTGTGTAATTAAAGCTAAAGAGCACAGATATTGGCTGCAATTTTTTAATTTTGACATATTTATCTTTTTAGGAGTAACAGGCCAGCAAACACAAAACGTTTTCGACATCATTCGCAAAAGGTTATAAAAGGTTGTAAGAAAATGTTTAAATGCCGGGTTATATAAAGGGTACAATAATGGTATAAAACGTTTTCATAACATTAAATAACATTTGTTGGTAATTTACTGCACAGCAAACACAAATGTTTTACAGAAAACATTTAAATGTCGGGTTATATAAAGGGTATAAAAACGTTTTAATAACATTCCAAAAACATTTTTGAAAACTTGGTACAAATCATTCTAAACAGAATGTTATTTTGGGGTTGAAAAATATTTTGCAAAAAATGTTTGCCCAAAATATTTACAATAACGTTTTTAAAATGTTTTCACGACCTTTATATTACCCGACATTTAAATGTTATTAAAACGTTTTGTAAAAAACATTTTACGAACATTTCTGTGTTTGCTGGCTGCAAATATTTTAACATAATGTTATTTAAGTGTTGACAAAATATTTGGCTAAAAATGTTTGCAAAAATAGTTTACAATGACATTTTTCGAAAACATTGTTAAAATATTGTTGTAGTGTGTTTTCATACAAAACGTTTTAAAACGATTTCATGACCTTTATATAACCCGACATTTTAATGTTATTAAAATGTTTTTACCTAAACCAAAACCCAAAATATAACTTATTTCAACGTTTTAAAAACGTTTTTGTGTTTGCTGGGAGGGATGAACATAACTGGAACTTTATTCACATGTCAGCGATATGTTGAGATGCAAATCAATATTCAGCATGCATGTGATCAAAAGGGGAAAATTGTCAAAGAAGTTTAATACAGAAAATATGGTTGTAAAAAGAAGAATTATCGTAATATGGCGTTTATTAAGTTCCAACGTTCAGAAAGTGCTGATGAGAATGCCCGCTGAGAATGACCGACGAACGTATTGAGACATTCTTAAAATGGGAATTTTAAAATAAATTGCCACCGAAGACGTCGAAAAAAAATACAGTCCAAAAAGCAATTCGATCCAAACTCGAATACCCCCTTAAAATCTAATAGTGCACACCTAAATAAGAACATGATCAGGCAATATTGGATTATTAAATTTTGTCTTTATTTGCCTCGTTCCTTTAAGGCACATACCTTTTTAATTTTCTTACCACTAATTAATTTGTTTTTAACTTTTTACAGCCCATTTCATTCGGTTACACCACTCATCTATCATGTTATTCAGTGGCGATTCATTCAGGGGGATGTGGGAGTCAGACCAGAAAATAACTAAAGACTTAGCGTCATTTTTCAAATCTAATATAAAGAGGTTTAATCGCTGCCTTTGTGTACGGTGCCAAATTAACCTTTTCGCTCTATTTTGATCTTTATTATCATGCTATCATATTGATGACAAAGATTTGAAAATAGTTTAGACAACCCGCATGCCATCTTGCACGATATCTGAAAACCCTGTAGGGGTCATATTTCGGCTTTTAAAGGCACTAAAAGTGATTTGATAAATCACGAATCTTTTCGCCAGCCCATTCGGGGCTGGTACCTGTTTCAGGTTTGGGGTCAGTTTACTCAAGAGATTATATTTTAGTGGTATTGGAATGATTTTTTTTTTTTACTTTTTGTGGTTAAATTTTTTTAAATATTTTAATTCGATTTGTTAGGAAAAGTAAGTATGTTTTGCCGTTTCAACGAACGAAAACGAGTGAGTATTACCAAAGTTATGTTTGAACTAATTAATTATGACTTTAAAAGTTTAAAGGCCTAAATGTAACAATAATAGTTAATAATATATAGCATCATATGGTCAGCAGAAGAAAATCTGACATCACCTATGATGTCATATCAGTGTCCTTGACCGGGGTCCTTACTCCTTGACCACTGAACAGCGTGATATCATGTTGATAACAGATCTATAGAATCAAAATCTTCATCATATCCCGGATCATATCACAGATTCTCAACAATCTGTGATCATATGGACCATATTGATGTGAAAGTAGTCATCTATCATATCCTGTGTCGTTTTATGGATAAAAATGACTCAAAATGTTATTGATGAAATGGTTGCTATCATAAACATCAGTTTTGTCTTTTCAACGGGAAAAATCCGATGCAAAATAAAGTTTTTAGGGCCTAGCTATAATATGGGCATAATTTATGCATATAGTATTGAACAATGTACCCCATTTGACATGCACTTATAGATAAATAAATTGTCTTACTTTATTAATTTAATAACTTCTTTATTATAAATAAGATGACACATAACTATTTGATTCATAAAATTACATTCAACAAAATGATTGAAGAGAAAACACACAAGGCACTAGGCAGACTGTTATAGAATGGAGTATGTAAGATGCCATGTCCATAGCTTCGCAGGAGTTTCCGACTATAGCAATCAACATGATCAGCACATTCAGAAAAACACAGTTTAAGAGTGAAGATTGTAGTGAGTAACCAGTCCTTTATAAATGTGCTGGCCACTATGTATTATAATATAGTAGGCTTAAACTATACATTGCGAATTAATTAAGTTATTTTAAAATAAAATGTACATGTAAGTTAACTCAAACCGGCAGTGTATATCGAAAGCAGTGAAATCGGACATTCCTAAGCGAAGATATTGAGTTCGTAAGTTCTGGTATTACAAAATTGGAAATTGAGATATCGTGGGTAAAAAGCTGAAAAGACAAAAAAAAAACCAACGACAACAACAACAAACAACAACAAAAACAAACAGACCAGAACAATTTGGAGTACATGTAATGAATTAAAAGAGTTGACATGAGATTAGGAATTAATGTTTTCTGCTGTTTCAGTGTGCATGTTCTCATCGTTGATGGTTTGGTGGACTGTCATGTAGATGTAAGCGTGATCCTAAAATGCCTTTCACATTGACCAAAACTAATTACAAGACCTCTTCTACATTGAGGCTGGCTTTCCTTTTAAAGGAATTTTTATTAACAAATAATCCAAAATAATTTTTTTCATACAAATATTTTCCTAATTATGCAGTTGATATCATTTTAGTCAAATGTTTTAGGTTTCGGACATTTCCTCCGCCACGCAGTTGAATGGAGCTTTATATTATTTTCTCAGCGCTGCAGTTTCTTCCCTAGCATTTTGGTACTTGTCTTTAGTAAAAAATAGAATGAAATTTTATAGACTTTCCTAAACTGTATCATTCACTAATCTCCTGCCAATTTTCACGAATATCACTGATAGTGTCTTATGTTTAAATATAATTTGAAACTTTAAAAATATCTTCCTCAATTAATGTAAGCAGCTTAATTCTTATTACTGTTCACGCCTTTGAAAAAGGTTAACAAGATAATATGAAAGTATTTACAGCAAGGACACAAATTAAAATAATGGAACAATTGACCAATTTAATTCTTTTGTTTAATTCGAGAAATTTTAACCTGCTACTTATCTCATGATTTTACACTTTCTTTATGTTAACTTTATGTGATGGTTTGACAAACTGGACACGATAGACAAAAGATATAAAATAATCCCTTTACAACAGGATAATTTACTTAAGTATTGTCTAGTTTATTAATAAGGTAAAACGATATATCCACAACTGTTATTACAATGAGAACTTGTTAATAAATTAATTTATCCTTTGAATTAAACGCTCATTTAAATGTACGAGTGGTGGCTATTCTGTTTTTGTTTCTGTTAATTCAGGTATATTTAAGGCGATGCGATCTTTTGTTAGTTAAAGAAACCAAAAACAATCGATTTTCATTGTCTAAATCAATATAGTAATCGATAAATAACAGGCTTTGATGTTTTGTAAAAGTTCATTCTACAAATCATATACTTCGAAAACGTGTTTGATTTGTTGTTAATGTTAATGAGTTATGTTCGCTAAAAAGTTACAAAAATGTTGTTCAGCCCTCTTTACAGCATACTTTAAGAACCACAGGACCTATAAAAGTATTCCTGTTATATTTGAATTCTTCCACACGCTCGCTATGAAATGATCAATGCAAAGCTCACTACCATTCGCAAGATCTGGTGAACTACTAAATCGCAACAGTTTAAAATAGTTGCTATAACCCAGAGGGTAGCGTTGAAATGAAGTAGCTTTCCACAAGGGCACTATGTATTCATGTACATAAATGCGATTACAAACAATCAAGAAAAGTACGGTAGATATAAAATTGCAAGAACATACACCCTGTGCATCCCACATGTAATGAAAGTTGACCTTTGAAAGACACCAGGCACTTGATTCCTTAATAAGCCAAATTAGAGCCATTTGGTGGCCCATTTTCTATTATCATGGATTATTGCGTAAATTACAGCTGGATGGACTCAACAAGTTAGAAACTGTTAAAATAAAGGCCCAGTTGAAGCCATTTGGCATACCATTTTACACTAAATAGTATTTATTGTTTTATTTCATTCAAACAAGAAGTGTACGGGTGTCCAAGACAAAAGCCAAAAGGGAGGCTAAAGGGGTCGTGTTTATCCATATGCAGTGCGGATGACGGTCCCCTCAGAAGTAGGAAAACTGTTCAAAATGAAGGCTCATTATTGAAGTCATTTGGTGGATCATTTATTACCGTGCGGTCAGTGTCCAAAACAGAAGCCAAAACTCGGCAACTTTTTAAATCCAAACATGATAAACACCGAGCCCGCTGGGCCCGCCTTGGTTGGATACAGAAAAGACTGATGATGCAGGAGAAATTGGTTAGTTTTATTTTTGCCAAACATGTGAAGAAATTTTCTTGTGCGTGTCAATCCCCGTTTCAAAACAAGTTTTGCAAAGGTTGCCACTATTTTGCTGGTCCAATCTCAATTATGATCTTGATCTTGAAACACAAAAAAAGCTGCATACATCGGGAGGCTTACACGGCAGAAAGTCAGTGAAAGTCAAAAAGGCAAACACTATTTTAATTTATTTATTTGTCTGGCCCTTCAATACTCAATGGTCATCGATGCCAGTACTGGTCATCGATTATAAGAATTCCTGCATGGCTCAATTAAATCATTAAAGTCGAATGGTGTACTTTTAACCTTTTAACTTTTATGAAATAAAAAAAGTTACATTATAATTTCAAATTTGATCACGTTTATACAGTAAACATTTCATTTTCAGATTGCTCTTTTCAAGGGGTCATCTGGTCATTTGAGGGCATTTCATGGTCACCTATGAATCCAAATAACAATAGGTTAAAACGTCCGCGTCAATAATTTAGAGTCACGCCTTTGAATAAGTTACGTGGTTTTCTTAAGATAAATGACATAATTAAAAAATAAAAGAAAAGATAAGTGAATTCAGAAAAAACAAGAGTGATTGTGCCACAAGCATTGCCTCGGGCATAATCATGACTTGTCAGCTCACCTTTGGGCTGGGGTGATTTAGCTTGCACGCAACGTATAAAGTATTAGTATAGGATTTACACTTTTTGAAGTAAAATACTTTGGATTTCATCTTATTATTAATCCCCAATTACCATACCATATACACAATTTATACACTTGTTCTTGAGCAATAATCACACAGATTCACTGATAGGTTTTCCAAGTAGAACCGGACAAGGTTCATAAACTGTCCTGTTGTGCTACACTGTTTCTGCAAATATGGCAAGAAAGAATCACTTAATACACAAAAAGGTTCTGTAAAGGTGAAAAAGAATCATTCTGAGATTCTTACCAGTTCCAAGAACATTTTTCTCTTGTAGAACCCTCAGAAAGAGTCCATTTTTCTAAGAGTGCAGAATGTTTCCATGATAACATAACATTCAAATCAAACACGTATTATAGTATTAACATAATGTACAACTTACAGGGTAAAGCTATTGAAAACAGGTGAACGGCACGCAAAATTTGTTTTTAAACTCACGAAGAAAGCGTCAATGAACAAAACGTAAATTCAATAAGTGTTGACTGCATGTGTATTTTACTTAAGAAAAATACAATCTTTTCAGTTTGAATGCGTCAACAGATTTTGGGACCAGGGGCTAAAGGAATGTAACAATTGGTAATGTTGGTGTTTCCTGTTTGAACTTATAGTAAAGCTAAACATCTCACTAACTGCCATTTTTTAATGATTGCTCCATTTTAGACTTTTTCTGTTGTTAATGTGTTAGATACATACCGCAAAAGAATTCGGTATCAGGTATGTTCACCATGTAAACAAAAACAAATTTGTCTAAATTAAAACAAACATCCATTACCTATATCCTTAAGATCTCATTTGTTGAAATCGGTTGAGAAGTTATTGATGAAACGGTACCTAAAACCAGTGAAAGAACGAAATAAAACGTTGCGTCTTAATGTTCTAATTAATGAAAAGCACAGCACTATTTCTTTTGTTCGAGAACGCTTGTGTACAACCAATAGGGCATCCAATGGAGCAATCTGCGTCTTTTGAATTTGCATCTTCCTTAGGATTTTGAATCACCGTCACCGTAAGTGTGTTTATTTTCTTGACCGATTTCAACTAATGAGGTCTTATATCCAAGCTAAAGTATGCAGCTATTGGCTGCTGGTACTAATAACGATATATCTGTGTTTGTTTAGGATACACAGGGCTGAAAATAAGGTACTTTAATTCTTTTGCTATCTGTATTTCATCGTTTGTCTTTTGCATGTTTGATGCCATTTTTGTTTTGTTTTTTTCCATTTGCGAACATAGCTCGCTCCTCAACAAACACACATGTTTTACAGGTGTCGGGTTATAAAAAAAATTAAAGGGTATAATAATGTATAAAATAACTTAATGCCATTCAAAATATGTTTTTGAAAAATTGCTGCAAAAACTTCCATACTAAGATAATGTTATTTAAGTGATGACAAAATGTTTTGCATCAATGTGTGCTTCAAACTTCGTTGTCAAATATAATATTTTGACAACATTTATGTACGGTGTTTCATATTTGAAAAACGTTTTCATGCCCTTTATATAACCCGACATTTAAATGTTATTTAAAAAACAAACAAACACGTTTATAACATTATAAAAACATTTTTGTGTTTGCTACTTCATGTAGCTTGTTAAAAGAAATAATGATCTGACCTCTGACAATTAACATAACGTATTATTATACATGTATTATATAATTATACATTAAAAATTAATGTCTTCTTATTTTATAACATTAAAGCTGTAAATTCAGGTAAACGTACGAATCGGGAAAGATTAATGTACGCACGGATATTTTGCCCGACACTCGTTCGTGATCCTGATCCGATTATTAAATGTTATCCACATGTGACATTTGCATTGTATAACATATAGAATGCTTAATGTTTTCAGTGTTTGCCCTTAACCAGTGTTAACTTACAACCACGCGGCGCGGTGCTTTACCATTTATCTGCTTACTCGAATCGAAGTAGAATAAATTTTACATACAACGGTTTGTATTGACCTAATGCCTTGTGAGTTGGAGATTGTTGTTACTGAAGTGAAAAAACCTAACACAAAACCTACTATTGATTGCTTGGTATCGCCCACCAAACTCAGAGATGAAGCTGTTTTATCAAGTTGAATTCCATTCTTGAGCAAGTTGAGCATGAAGGCAAACATGTTTTTTATTAATTGGAGATGTAAATTGTGACCTTATTGCCGTAGATTCCCATTGTTATACTAAGAAGATGAAAGAATTTCCCAATTTCTTATTTCTCGACCCACGGGCTATAAGACTATAGAGTAAAATTGTAGCTTCACGTTAATTAGGAGTTGCACGTTTCATAGCTCTTTTTGTTAAATTCTGTTTTTCATAACTCATCCCATGGATGTATTTGAGGTTAGCAACTGTTTTAAACTGTTGAGATTTGGTAGTTCACAGTAGGCATATCTTGTGAATGGCAGTGAGCTTTGGCAAAATTTGTATTGATCATTTCAAAGCGAGTGTGTAGAAGAATTCAAATATCACAGATATACTTTTGTAGGTACTGTGGTTCTTGAGTTAAGTTGTAAAGAGTGTTGAAACAACAACACTTTTGTAAAACATACATAACTCATTAACAACAATAAGTTTTCAAAGTGTATGATTTGTAAAATAAACTTTTGCAAAACATAAAAGTGTTATTTGTCAATAATATATTGATTTAGATAATGAAAATCTACTTTTTGTGGTTGCTTCGACCAACAACACCTCGTCTAACCTTAATACGAATCCCTAGAGTCACAGTCAGTCACTAATTTGAATTACTCCTCCTATACCTTACCGTTTAGTGGTGTACTTGCACTTTCACACTATGAGAACGTGAGAAGATACACATATCTCATACAAAACCACCTAAGGTGTTCAAAATCATATGATTAATTTACTACATTGGCTACTCAGATTTCCAAAATATTTGCAACATTATATAAAAAATAATATTAGTCTCCTAGCTGTGCCACAAGTGAAATCAACTCTATCATTTGGATCAGGACAATTTGTCGTTTCATCGAGTTAACTTTTCTTGACGTTGCTTTCCTGACAATTATTCTATGACATGTCCCATGTAAGTGACCCTAAGTGAACGTGCATGCATCCTGTCCTATAGGTCCATGCAATACTAGTGGTTTCCCCCGTCGAACTTAATGTATATTTTACCAAAGCAGACAAACTTTCCCCGATGGATTGCTTGATGTACAGGGTGTTCAAACACTTACTTTGAATGGAAGCTACCTAATTCCAATTTATTTCAATTGTTTATTTACATTATCATTATACAGTTAAGCATACGTGGTGAAAAAAAAACGGTTGTAAGAATAACTTTAGTATGCTCACTTGAATATAAATGACGAAATACAATTTTATTCAAGATTAACACTATTTTTGAATTCCATGTGAAGTGAAACTTCTCACATGGATATACAACGGGTCGACCAAATACCTTTAAATTTATATTTTGTATATGTGTAGATAATAAACACATGACAAACCAGGGGAGAAATAGGGGTTACTGCATAATTGCTAACATACAGACCTTTGACAAGAGGTACCTACATTTCCCAAATTATGTTTAACATTTATTTATGTTCTTAAACTTTTTTCTGTGACATTAGGCGTATAGTAATTGGCCGTAATCCAATAATGTATCTTGATTGTTTGGCCACTGACGTTGCACATTCAGATAGCTACATTAATTTGAAAAAGTCTTTCTAAGTGATTAACACCCCTTCACATGTTCAATTACGACCATCATTTATCATGGGAAAATAGTCACGAAATGCACTAATGCATGCTTGACCATTGTGATTTGAAAAGCCCGCGGTAAAAATGCATTCCGCATGTGAACGAGTAATGCCATTATGCATTATATAATATTTACAGAATAAAGGTATTGTTTTTACCCACTGGAGTGCATCTATCGTTTAATATAACACGGGCGACATTGTAAGCCGAGGCGAAACCGAGTTCTTTTACGCCAAAAATAAAAAGGTGGCGGGATATATAAACCGATTGATGCACTTCAGCGGCTAAAAACAATACCTTTATTCTCATTCTTAAACACTTCAATTCAAATAAGTATATTAATCATAAGTATACCAAATTTTCTACATTTTACAAGGAATTACCTAGGGCTTAGAATCGATCAGTCCCGTTACACCTCTTATTGGTTCAACTATAGCGAGTACGAGTATCGCGTCGACTCGCATGCGCTAAAGAGTGTGATGATCGTGTCATTGTGGTACAACACCCCCCCGTAGTTCTAGGGTAAAAGGACTATGCTGTACTAATTATGTAAATGAATTATTGCTGTCAGAAGTAGGTATATCTTTTGAGCTGGTTTGACGCGATATACTGAAACAACTGCTGTACTGCATAGTATTTCTACGAAGCTAAAATACTAAAAAATATTTTACTCTTATCGAATGGACAATTTTATTCATTGACGTTTTCTTCCTGAGTCTAAAACGACTTTGTGTACCATTCATCTGTTTTGAATAGATATATATCCTGTTATAAATTGTATGGTATATTAATACTTGCGTATTCTCAGTAATCTTTTCATGCCGCATAGTAGCCTATACTTGTATATAAACGGTTCCAAAAAATAAGCCCCCCTAAGACATTTTAGTATAATCCAAAAACGGCTTGATCAATTCTCTTGTTTTAAAGTTTGGAACATAGACTGATTAGTTATGCATCAAGTGAACGGCTTTTTGTTTCTACTTTTGATCATCTTCATTGCAAAATTAAGCCATTTATGAAATTTTCGGCCAAAAAAAACCTGCATTTTTCTGCATAGGCTTTTCATGCTTCAATTTGTGTTTGAATTTTTTTCCCTTTAAGTGAGTAATTTAATCAAAAAGAAGCATAATTGAATTTGATTAAATTCAAGCTTTTCCTGATTTAGGTGTTACACATTCAAAAACAGTTTTTATGGTTCAGTGAATAAATTAGTGAATGAATGCTGCAGCTTATTTTAAATGAATAGGCCTTTTTTCATGTGAGATGGCTTCCAAGCATCGTTCTTCTCTGCTGTTGGTCAAGCTGGTTCCCCGCATGCTGCAGGATTTGCTGCAAAGTCTTTAAGGTGGTGCTGTCCCTCACTTGTCCACTTGTAACGAGTTGAGTCTTGATAACGGCCGCCCACATAATGTTTTTTGAACCATTCAAGGAATGACCAATGAAACAATTGTATAGGGATCCAGCATAAAAGGTCTAACCAGGATTCTGTTGCTCCATTGGTTAAATTAATCAATGAACACAAGATTTATCATTGAAGTTACAGTTGTTCCTTCCTAAATACATTTAATTAGAATGAATAGCTTGTTAAATTTACGCATTTTAATGCACACAAAAAGCCAATTTAGAAAAGTGCAACTTTTGGTGATGAATAAAATTCCATAAATGGCTATATGATTACTCACTGAACCATAAAACATGTTTGAAATGTGTAAAAACTAATTCATGAACATCTTAACTTAAGTTATTTTACTACAAAAACAAAATATAGAAACATTCCTATTTGATTAATTTTCTTCAAGTGAAAGACCTCTGAAACCAAAAGTCATGCATAAAAAGCCTATGTAGAAGTGCAGTTTTTGTTTGGCCGCAAATTTTATAAATGGCTGTATTTCTCAGTGAAGATTATAAAATATAACAACAAAACCCCGTTCACTATAATACATAACTAATCAGCCTATGTTCCAAACTTTTAAACAAGAGAATTGATCAAGCCGTTTTTGGATTATACCAAAAATTCTTAGGGGGGGGCTTATTTTTTTGGAACCGTTTAGTTCTAAAACATGATAAAAAAAATGATTAAATGTTCCTATACCTAAAAATAAGAGGGGACATGCATGGAATAAGAATTCCCAATTTCTTATTTCTCGACCCAATGGCTAAGGTTATAGAGTAAAGTTGGGCTATTCTAGAAAATAAGTGCACACCCCCTAAAGAGGAGTAACTTTTTAATAAAAGAAATGTCTGGATTTCCGAGTTTGCTTTCTGCAAATGACCGTAAATCCAGTTGCCAAAGGTACTAGAAAAAGCTTGGAAATACAATTAAATAAATGAAAAATCACGGATATGTGCAAAACGAGCTTCTCAAATTCAGGATTTGCAATTTTGAACTATATTCTGCTGGATTTTTTCATCTTTGGACACTCCGGATTTCCAACAATTATGACTGCACAAAAAGTCCGGGAATCCGAACTCCTCTATTTATATAATAGGGGGTGCACCGCGGCGTGCATCTATTTTCTGGAATAGCCCATTGTTAGCTTCACTTTAATTAGGAGTTGCCTTTCGTAAAATTTCCTAGCTCTTTTCTAGCTGTTAAAATTCTGTTTTTCATAACTCATCCCAGGGATGCGTTTAATACGAATCCCTAGAGTCACTAACATTTATATTACTCCTCTAAACCTTACCATTTAGTGGTGTACTTGCACTTTCACACTATGAGAACGTGAGAAGATACACCTATCTCATACAAAACAACCTAAGGTGTTCAAAATCATATGATTAATTTACTATATTAGCTACTCAGATTTCCAAAATATTTGCAACATTATATAATAATATTAGTCTCCTAGCTGTGCCACAAGTGAAATCAACTCTATCATTTGGATCAGGACAATTTGTCGTTTCATCGAGTTAACTTTTCTTGACATTGCTTTCCTGACAATTATTCTATGACATGTCCCATGTAAGTGACCCTAAGTGAACGTGCATGCATCCTGTCCTATAGGTCCATGCAATACTAGTGGTTTCCCCCGTCGAACTTAATGTATATTTTACCAAAGCAGACAAACTTTCCCCGATGGACTGCTTGATATACAGGGTGTTCAAAACAAATAACACTTTACTTTGGATGGAAGCTACCTAATTCCCGCAATTTATTTCAATAGTTTATTTATATTATCATTATGCAGTTAAGCATACGTGGTGAAAAAAAAAACGGTTGTAAGAATAACTTTAGTATGCTCACTTGAATCTCAGGTACTCCATTTTATTCCAGGGTACCGATATGTAAATCTCACGTTATTTTTGAATTCCATGTGAAGTGTAACTTCTCACATGGATATATACAACGGGTCGACCAAATTCCTTTATATTTATATGTGTAGATAATAAACACATGATAAATCAGGGGTTACTGCTCTTCATTGCTAACCTACAGACAGTTGACAAGAGGTACCTACATTTCCCAAATTATGTTTAACATTTATATTATTTATGTTCTTAAACTTTTTTATGTTTGTGTTTTAAAACAATGTTTTAAAAGCCCGCGGTAACAATGCAGTCCGCATGTGAACGAGTAAAGCCATTATGCATTATATAATATTTACAGAATAAAGGTATTGTTTTTAGCCACTGGAGTGCATCTATCGTTTCATATAACACGGGCGACATTTTAAGCCGACTTGTTTTACGCCAAAAATAATGATGTCGCGTGATATTTGACACGATAAATGCACGACAGCGGCTAAAAACAATATCTTTATTCTCATTCTTAAACACTTCAATTCAAATAAAATATATTAATCATAAGTATACCAAATTTTCATCAAATTAAATCCTACATTTTACAAGGAATTACCTAGGGCTTAGAATGATCAGTCCCGTTGTACCTCTGATTGGTTCAACTATAGCGGGTACGAGTATCGCGTCGACTCGCATGCGCTAAAGTGTGTGATGATCGACGAATCCATCAAATATGCTCTATAATGCTCAGTTTTGGAGAAAATCCCCCAAAATATGTTTTCGGAAACGATAACAATAAACGGAATTTATATAGCGCCTTAGCATAACTATGAACAAAGCGCTTTATAAATGATCTTAAAAGTACAACTTACACTACATCCTAGGCTATAATAAAATGTACACCTTAAACTACCAAAAACGACACGCACTTAAGATCAATCATTCTGAAATGGGTTTTCCATGTTTTCAGATTAGATTTAAAAGACTAGGTGAAGTACGAAGCTTTACAGGTAATTGATTCCAGAGAGCTGGCACACAATTGCAGAACAAACTCTTCAGTATTTTTTTTTTCATTTTTTCCACAAAAAACTATAGTTATCAATATTATCTAGGAAACGGTTTTTTTACATGATTTTTTACAAACTTGCGAACTCATTGTGATGAATGTTTCTCACATTTGGTGAAAGTGAAAAAAAAAATAAAAAACTGTTTCTAGAAATCGGGAACAAAATGATGAAATGTATTTGTTGAAAATATTTTTCAAACAGGTTTTTTTCTTCCAAAACTGAGCAATTTTGCCAAAATTTGACATCACATATGGATTGGTCAAATATTTGCCATTCTAAATATATATTAAAACACGAAAACGAAACGAAAATCTTGTCGAATCGTTACCGTATTTTCATCGTAAA
This sequence comes from Amphiura filiformis, assembly GCF_039555335.1. Taxonomy (NCBI): domain Eukaryota; kingdom Metazoa; phylum Echinodermata; class Ophiuroidea; order Amphilepidida; family Amphiuridae; genus Amphiura; species Amphiura filiformis. Next base: position 36,806,028 of record NC_092636.1, on the reverse strand, counting down.
CAGGTACGTATCAAGAACTTGTCCCTATACCCCACCTGTTAAGAAATTGTACCAAGTTCTGCACGCTAACATTTCTGGTGGCTAATTGGCGTGTTTAATAATATTTTGTGGAAAAAGAGTTAAGAAGAGAATGTTGAAATTTGTCGACACTTTTGTTCTGGTAAAATGAGGAAAACGGTCTCCTACTGCGGTCTCATGCTGAGTATTAACTTTTCTTTGAGGTTCCTTGGGAGATTTTGGTCGACCAACTTTTGGTAAAGTTGGATATATGACCATCCCGGCAAACACAAAAAGTGTAAATGTCGGGTCATATAAAGAGTAAATGGTATAAAACGTTTTAATAACATTCAAAACACTTTGTGAACACTCAAGAAACATTGTGAAAACTTTTTGCAAAACATTCTGGGACTTTCCTAAACAATTATACATGCCACAATATACCAAAGCATTATTTGTAGCTTTTCAGCAGCTTGTACATTACTTTAATTGATTGCTTTAAGGGGGTACTGCACCCCTATGGTAAATTCGTGACTATTTTTGCATTTTTCTCAAAAAATAATAACATAATGGTAACAAAGGTTATGTATATTATTGGGGTAAGGAATCCAATTACTATGAATTTCAGTGACTCAAGACAAGCGGTTCAGTATAATATGATAGAAAATGAGGTACATTCTAGCGGTACCTCTTTTCTTATCATAAATGACGAACCATGTGTCTTGCATGGGTCACTGAAATTCCAGTGTAATAATTGGACTCCTTGCCCTATAATATACATAACTTTATTACCACTGTGTTATTAGTTTTTAGAAAAATGCAAAAATAGACACAAATTTATCGAGGGTGTAGTACCCTTTAAATAGCTGGATTATTGGCAATTCCCGAAAATAGATGCACACCCATGTAGAGAAGTTCGGATTTCCAGACTTTTTGACCAGTTATAATGATCTGAAATCCAGATTTTCAAAGTGTCTAATTACAATATATAAAAACGAACAAAATATAGTTCACATTCAATTTCAAAAATCCATTTTAAGGGCTCATATTGGATAATTTCGTGATTTTGTTAATTTGTAGGCCTATACATTTTATTGCATTTCCAAACTTTTTACAATAACATTAGGCCCTTCACAATTAATTCTAAGTTTCCTGTTTCATGGTTGAAAACCAGGGATGAGGCGACTTTTAATTATTAATTATTAATTATCTTTTATTTTCTTTATTTTAAAATAAGTGGTCGCAACCTACATCAAGCCATTTTGACAAGGAGCATGAATTAATTATTTTACTTCTATGTTTGATTTTATACATAAGTAATGGTACAATTAGGTTCTATGTTTATTCATCATTATAGATGATATGATCAAATTCAGAAAGTAGCAAATGGTAGTCATTAAAAGTTATTTTTAAAGAGAAAATCCAAAATATAAATAAAATAATTAAATATTGTGCAATTCTCTACTTTGGACGCGGGCGGGAAACAGGAAACTAAGAATCAATTGTAATTGGCCTTAGCAACTGGAATTTTTCAGTTTTCAGGAAATAAAAACCTGAGAATCTACTACATTTCTGTTATTATAATTAAGTATTAAAAATATACTCTATAATTATTTATAGCGGGTATGTAGCCTACTTATTTCCTGGAATAGCCCTTTGCTGGAAGGTGTCATCCCATATTAAACGTCGAACGTACACAATGTGAGATAATGAACTTGAACTTGTAAATTATACGCATAACATTTTCACGCATTAAAAACAAACATGACAATTGAGATATGTTACCATACGTTCAAGTTGTATATCTTCCAAAAATATATATTTCATATCACCAGTTCCGTAAGTAAGCGTCACCAGTTTTGGACGCCACTCGACATTTTTATCTGCTATTGTTACGATATCACTGTGTTGTAAATCTTGAAATAAATGTCTAAAATAGCCCAATCTGTCATTCACAGCGCTAATTCAAACACAGGAACAAGGGAAGAAAAGTAAATTGAGCTTTCAAAGTTCACGGAAATCAACTTTTTTTTTTTTTTTTCTTTTTTTCTGTAACGTTTCACCTTTGGGTCACCGATCGTCAGTCACTGCAGTCTCATTTACACGCAATGCATTGTGGGTTGAATCGATCCTCAAGGGTTTTCAGCGCCACTGTCATGTAAAGCCCCTGTAGGTTTATTGCGAGTGACTGACTCCGCCTGCTACGTACAAGGATTGAGTGAGCTGAAGAAATAACATACGAAAGCTGAAGTGGGCCACCAGAAACTTTCGAAGAGGCGCTCTTGAAACAGGCTTAGTGTACTTCTTTATTATCATAAAGTGATATAAATTGCTCACTCTGGAGTAGCAGGATTGGAGATCCATATCCAAAGAATATACAAAAGGCTAGCTATGTAAATGAGCGATTATCCATTTACGTGAGAAGTGTTCGTTTATTGTAACTGGATTCAACATAATTGCCAATGGAGATAAAATGATGGGAAATGTTTTGAAAGCTACAGCGAATTTTCGCCTAATGCCTTTATTATTTTGATTATGTGGATGATATCATAGCGACAGAACAAGTGGATTTATTTCATCGAGACGCCATTAACACCATTAAGGAATTATTTATTTCGTCTATAATGGATAATAATATCTCCCAAAATATCATATGCAATCAAAGTAGTTTGTTATAGAAAAAAAGAGCAAAAGTTAATTTGTGACGCAGTGAAGTGTTTCCAGAGGAGGTGTACATAACTTTGGTGATCTTTTTTTGATCTCCTCATTTGAATTTGCGGGTAAACCAAGGATTATAAGTAACAATGTTGTGCTTCAACTTTCATATGGCAGATGCCTTTAGAACTCCAAGAACTCCAATATTAGTTGCATTCTTGCTTCTTATACAACTTTCAGGATATACGTCCAATGCAAGGTTTGTAGTAATTGTTTTTGGTATATTTATGTTTAGTACGAGTTACCATTCATGCATTAAGGTTAAAGACCTAGATCTAATTCAGAAACTCCAAAGTTGTGCGCAAAATTGTTACTTGCTCAAACTTGTCTGATTCCAGTAAAAATGCGCTAAATAAGTAATAATTAGAAGTGCGTCCAGATTCAAGTGCGAGACTATCTTCAAGCAGTTTATAAGATTATGAACACGCATGGTACATAAGTACACACCGGGTACCGTTGTTGAATGAGTTTCCATGTTTATGCAATGATACCATATTACATACAAATGTATAGGCCTACTATACTTTAGCGGTACCATTCATATACCAATGTTCATTCAATATCAATAGAATAACGAGTGTTCATGCAACCAATTACATGCGGATGAAAACAACATAATTATTTAAATTCGATTCAAAGGTGCTAAAACCTTTGAATGCACGCATATGAATAGACAACCTCGTAAATACTCGTCTCTAACCCATGCATCAGCCCAGATTTGTCCTCTAAACATGTAAAAATTAGACAAAGTCACAAGTGTGTGATTTGTGACAAGAACTAAGTTCCATGTGATAATTACATGTATATGTAACCCCTGGCTAGTGAATGATGGGGGGGTTTTCTGCGCTAAAAGTTGTAGGCAAAAATGTTTAAAAATATTTAAATATTTCGTATAATTCAAGGCAGGTCGGAGCCTTCGACGATATTTTTCCAGTTTTGGTACTAGAGTTTATTTCAGTGCAGGGTAATAATTATATTGATCTTAAGTTATAACCTAAATTAGTCACTAGGAAGTGCGACTGGTCACATTTATATTTCCATATAGGCCTAGGCCCTAATATATTGTGGTTATTTAGGTATGCCAAATAAGAAGTCAACGAAAGTTTTTGTTATTTCCCCCACCCAGGGGAAAATTAAAACACATGCAAGGAGCCTTGGGATATCTCACATTTTAACCCATACATTTTCCTGGGAGTGCGGGTTTTATTCTTCTCGATATCTCAGCACAAAGACCGCTAGCTCAAGCACTGCTCCGACTCGCCTTAAGGATTTCAATTTCATAACTTCAAAATCCATGAGAATTCACCACTCCGCGTCCGGGGTACACACAATTTATTGCAAAGCTCTTTATGAGATGTGAGATTGTAGGCCTATCCATCTGAAAATTCGGTACAAATGTATATAAAATTTCAGTGCATTTTGAAAGGGGATTCGGGGTCTGCGCACGGGGGGGGGGTCGTTTTTGAGGAAATATGTGTGGGTGGGGTCGAAGTCGGGGATATGTGCCATTGTCAATTTGTCATGTCAAGCGTTTTTGTTAATGTTAAGCCTTTTGACCCAATAGAAGATTATAATCTTCATAGAAGTTGTATAGTCAAAATTTAAATATTTCCGTCAAGATCTGCACTGCAAGTTAACATAGTTAATATGATAAATTGATGTCATGAACTTTTAATAACTATTCGGTGCATTGTGAGTGTTCGAAATACTTACAAAATGTTTTTACATGAAAGCATTTTTTTTGTGAGAAATCTTTTATTTGATTCATTTCCATAGCTAATGATTAAGTATGTGAAATACCATTGCGTATGAACCGCGGTAATTGTGTAAACAAATTGTCCACCTTTTGTCAGGTTTCTTTTTAGTCATACATGTATATTTCATTACAAATTTGACAGTGTCATATTCACAGGCCATGCCTGGTATTTACAAGATCAATTTGATTACTGTATTGTCTAGACCATGTATAGACATTATATGTTATGAGTAACTTAGTATTGTCCCAAAAGACATCGTATAGTTGGTTTGGGTTTGATTTTGATTACTAATAGATAAAGATGATACACAAACACACCGCACACATTGATCATGCCGAACTCACCATTCGCTTACTCACCACACCCCAGCATGCATAATGCACAGGCTCTTCCACCATATTCCCTCACACCATGCGCACGCAGTAGCTGTACGCGTCCACCCTCCAACCCACCCTTATACATTACATCCACGCCTTCTAAATCTTAGATCAAAATTGCAAACCTGGGGCAAAAGTCTTGTATAGCCATATGAAGGAAGGTATAGTTTTGTTTTTGTTTAGTTTTTGTTTTTTGTCATACAGTTCGATTTCAAAGCAAATAAGGCCAAATAAAAAATAAAACATGTTTAACGTCCCCTCCCGCTTCCTTTTTTGAGGTTTCTTCAATTTTATTTTTATTTTTGGAAATTCAGTTATAACTCTTCAAAAAATATGTCTAGGAAGTAGAGATGCTTTCTATAGCCTTGCTAACATACAAGAAACACATTTGTAAGGTTTTGTGATAGTAAGAGGGGCCTATCTCTCAGAACAACAAATAAAAAGAGGCCTCCTCCTTTTTCCAGGCATTATTTGTATACGCTAAAACAGCTCTAATTATGGGTATTTACACCGATTTTGCGATAAAAAATAAAAAATAAAAAGCCCCCTCTTCCTCCTTTTTTTCAAAAACCCGGACGTGAAACATGTTTTTTATTTTACTTGGCCTAATACCAATCAAACAAATCAAATATATATGTACCACATCACACAAAACGGTACATACGTTGGGTTTTAAATTTTTTATGTGGTCTGCCACTGTTGTAGGCTATATACTTTGCCTTGTGCATGTTTGAAACAATTAACATGATTAATGTACATTAGAGAGTGTCATGAATGTAAACGTGTGACATCATGTGCCAACTCACCCCTACACCTCCGACCTCAACCCTTCTGGCATCATTGGGCTATTCCAGAAAGTAAGTGCACACCCCCTATATAGAGGAGTAACTTTTCAAAGATATGTCTGGATTTCCAGGTCTGCTTTCTGAAAACGACTGGAATTCCCGTTGCAAATGGCACTTGAAAAAGCTTGGAAATCCAATTAAATGAAAGAAAAATCACGGAAATGTCCAAAATGAGCTCTCAAATTGAGGATCTCTGATTTTGAACTATTTTTCTGCTGGATTATTTTCGCCTTTGGACACATTAAAAGTCAACAGTCACGACTGGACAATAAGTCCGGAAATCCGAACTCCTCTATAGGGGGTATGCATCTATTTTCTGGAATTGCCCACGATTTAGCACATAGGCTTACGCACCCCTCTCCAACACGCAAACACCCCATACCCCCCACACCCCAATCTCTACCCAACCACACACAACTACGCCTAAAAAAACACCCATCTCACCTCCACTTTCAAAATAATAAACATTTTTTAGTACTTTACAAGTAGCGTGTGTATATAAAATAATTTGATTCTTTTGAACAAGTTGGTATCAGCGAGATCAGAGATTAGCTTTTCATCTTACATACACTTTACACATTTCAGTCAGCATTACAAGGATTACACTTTTCAGTTGCCCAAAAAAACCATTGAAATACATAGAGTACAAAACACAATCTGCCTTATGGGTCCGGCTTATATGGGCCACCTTGACGTTGTGAGAAACTGACGTCAGACAAATCACAAAATAAAGCTCCACACAATTAACAAAGCTGAAAGTGGCAAATTTGCCAAAAGTCAAGAATTTAGAGATGCTTGGAATTCAATGAGTATTTTCATAGGCTTCAGGTTTACAGCCAAAAACATGACAAAGGTTGAGAATATTCTTGTTAGAAGTTATGCCACCTTTGTAATATAGGTGAACTGCGTGTATACTATTGGAAAAACGATGGTCGTAATGCCTTTTTAAAAACGATAGAAAGAAGTTAAGATTAAGCTTAACCTTATTGATCAGCCAAATATTTGTACTTAAAAAGCGTTTACTTCATGTAAGGTAAGTCAACAGGAGGGAATCTGCAAGTCTGCGCGCTTCTGAAATATTTTAATCACAAAATGTTTCACTGGAAAATAATCTTAAGTACCACTACTGGCGCGAGGTAATAAAAGGAGTAAAGAGTATATATCACCCCAATTTGTCAAGTTTGTCCTTGCGTAACATAGAATTTCTTGAAGTCTGTACGTTTCTAAAATATTTAAAATGCAAACTCTTTTTCAAAGGCAACATTGGTGTTCCACTGACTATTAGTATTAGCACATGACGCGGGTTAACAGAATACCTGAAATAAAGAAGGCCGAGCCTAAAACAGTATACTTCCGAAAATAATTTTTCTTTTTTTTTTCTTTCTTTTGTAAGCTTAGAAAAGTGAATGTCTTGAAATCTGTCTCTAAAATATTTCATTACAAACATTTTTGTTTTAATTACAGAGGCAACATTGGTATACCACCATTAGGCACAAGTGTAAGTACGCATGGTACAAAGAGACCGCATTATATACCCCCTCGGCCGGTTTGGTGTAGATATGGGTACTATATCGGATGCTGTTATGGATGGAGAAGAGATCCATCATCTGGACAATGCACACGTAAGTAACGTTTCTTCAACAAAGGATAATTATTCGTTGGCATGTTATGACGTGCGCATGAGATCACTACCCAAAATGGTGAAATTGAGCATCTGCAAGTGGCCTATAGCAAGTAAGCTTATACCTATATCGATGTCGAGCTCATTTGAGCCTTAGAGAGTAATCGACATATGTCGATTTCTTTCAAGAACATCGACATATATCAACCTTTTGGCTTGTGATCGTGAACTCGCGTTATATGCGACTACCTCCCTGTCAAACTATCGTGATCGCGATAATGAATATTTATCGCGATAGACAATAATAACATTATCGGGAACATGCCTACTAGATTGGTATTGTCGGTAGTATTTGGAGTGGAAATGTTGATGTGCATTGGGGAATTACATGTACGTCCCTTTTCCACGGAATGTTACTACTCCTGTATCCCTCGCAGTCATTAATGTCGAGAATTTATGACAAATTCAAATGCAATTTGCAAACCTAAATAGAGATATCTTAATTAAGAATGAGCAGCAATTTCGTCATTATGGGTCAATAAATTAGGAGTAAAAGCCTTAGGAATGGGATCAATGTTAACAAAACTGAAATCAAATAATAAATGAAAAATCACTACAATGTTGCTCAGTTGTAGGCCTTTTAATTACGTATTTGTTGTTCGTTTTGTTCATTGTTACGTTCTTGTTTTCTCACGTTTTTTTAAAATTAAAAATGAAATGTGATGGTCACACAAAGGTCTTGTGATAAAATGTTACAAACCTGTCAAAAAGCATCAAAAATTTTATACCTCGGTTTTTAAGGAATGCGACCAATATCGAACTGATCAATCATCTTTAAAGACAGTGTTGGCATCATCGTCTATAGCTTCATACACCAACTGTTGACATGGGTTATATGTAGCATCAATTGAGCATAACCAATGACAAACAGTTTCTATGATTTTCTTTCAGGTCAATCCAAGCGCCTTTTAATTTCAGTTGGTAGATAATGAGAAGTTATAGTTTGATACCAATTTTTGATATATTTTAATTCTGTCAAAAAATATGCGACAAAATTATTCTGACACTATAAATGGTAATGCGAGGTCAGGCAGTGTTCACTTTTATATAACGGTCATTCACACTTCACAGGTACTTAATTCCTTTCAACAGCTTGATAACGATTATAACTTGGGGTAAGAAAACTGATAGTAATAATAAACAGTATCAAGGCGAAACTTAAATTCTAGTTCAATTTTAAACGACATCCTCCCCAGCAAACACAAAACGTTTTCGGCATCATTCGCAAAAGGTTGTATAAAATAAGGGTATAAAACGTTTTATTAACATTTCAAAAACATTTGAAAACTTGATAATAAAACATTCTATAGCAAAATGTTTAATATTCTGAGGTTGAAAAAATATTTTTGCCCAAAATATTTGCAATAACGTTTTAAAAACGTTTTCATGACCTTTATATAACTCGACATTTTTGTCTCTTTCGCTCTCTCCCTCTCGATCATGATTTTTGCATTGTATGGTGTCAACCGATCATTAAACACATTTAACCATAAATGTGTAATATAAAACTATTTTTGTTAAGTACGTAGTTAATTTAGATAAATGGATTATGTACTAACAATAAAGAGGAACATATCTGTCCTAGACAAATTACGTAATCATAGCCAAGTAGTGTTTCACAGGTTGGCAATCTGCACCTGGGCAGCATTCCATGACATTCAATACCAAGGTGTGCCACCGTGGCCCAGTTTATTGTATTATTCCAGATCGATTCCGGGCTAGAGGAATTTAGATGTATTGATTACGTTATTGCGGATTACAACAGCTGCTAAGAAAAGGTTGGCACATGGCCAAGAATGTAACTGATGCAGCTCACAAAATAATAATTAAATGAGACAGATTGATTCTTTCTTTTCTCATACCACAATATGTTCCGACCTGGAACGATCCTTTCCTTACGGGTTCAATTCTTAAAAACGCTGTAACGTACTATTTAATAATGTTATAAATATATGTACAAGAATTGGTGATATTATTTAAAACTTGACAATTAGTACGAAAAGCAGATTTGATTCAGCGTTGAAAGCAATTAGTAATAATTCTTGTTGGGCGCAACACAACATAGCTCAACATGATATTGATCAATTCCCGTTGATCAATGTATTATTGGCTTCTTGTATTTAAGAATTGCTTATTTTGTGTCGTGTAATGCATTCATATTCGTGGCGTGTTTATGCATTTCATTATATTTTCTTTGTACGGTATGCAGCAACTGTCAATATTAATATCATACGGTATACAATATCAGTTCTGACTACAACTTGGTATAACCTCTAGTCGGCTTAATATCCGTTCAAAAGAATCTCTTTTCACTTTTTATGTCATATTCAGGCAAAAATGACAAATGTGGGTATTAAATTGAGGTCATAGAGTCAGAGATAACAATAAGAAATAACAATGCATGAAATTCCGACGGGGTGGCACGAACACTAGTTCCACCTTTGATACAAATTTTCCACACGAAGACAACCGGTATTCAATCGGTATTTTTAGTACTAGAATACATGACACCTGGCCTGCGGTACTTAGTAACAGTTACTGTATCAGTCGGTATTCCAAAAGATAGGTCTTCGAGAGATTTTACCCGAGTTTTACCCGAGTTCATCTTAGGTCGAGCATGTCAGTGTATTACATAAACATTGTCAGCAGTGTGTTGTCAAAACAAACGAGATACAAGGCATTGGTATCTTGTTACCGTTACAATGACCAAGTGTAACGATGTATAAAAACACATTGATCTACTTCTCATGCACTTCTATTTGTATGTCGTCTGCAAATGAATTAGAACATTCTTTTTGTGTAAAGCATGCACACCTTTGCTCAAAACGCACGAACTGAAATCAGAACAAATAATTAAAGCAAGTCTTTATTTTCTTGTTGGATGAATCATAGCTTTTTCAAATCTCTTATGAAATGAAATGCATATAATGTTTATTTGGAGAAAGATTGAAAGAGAAGAAAAATTGCCGAGTAATGTTGCCCGCAATAATTAGGTACATATTTACCCTCGCTATGCTCTTGCTCTAGGTGCAGGATGGCTACATTTCGATACTGCCAAAATTCTGGAATATTTTTATATATTACACATGGTATGTATCATTAATATGTAACCGTGAGTACCACCATGTTTGTTATTGCTCTTGTCATGTTTAAGATTACTTCTGTATTGTCTTGGAAAAGATGGTAAGCAGATTGAATGGTTAACGTATGTGAAGTGTTTTAATGTTTCAATGTGTATAGACACGTGCAAGCAGGAAATTTGTTGGCAATTGGCATCCAGGGTGTGCCTGTCAATTTGGCAATTCGGAGATACAACCAAGAACGTTGAACCAGAACAGAAAAATGTGTCATGCCAAGTACATAGACTCACGTACAATTTGCTTTTTTATATGAGATATATCTGTGCGAATTACTTTGCTTAAACTGTTATTAATATTGAATAAGAGCAAAAACAACAACAACAACACCAACGAAATTATCTCGACGCGGCCGCGGAGTAGTCTGCAACTATTTACCTCTTTGAGGCAAACTCATGAAGTGATAAAAGCATCATGTCGTCTACATATACCTTAGAAACTAGGTCCTAAAATTAACTTCTTTGGTTAGAGATTGGACATTACAGTCCCCGGAGGGGGGGGGGTCTCCCTGGTAGAAGGTGTACCGTGTATGAGGACATGGAGGATGTGCCACAGTTTTGGGATGCTTTTTCAGCGAATTTGTACTATCAATGGTTGGGTTTTCAGTGTAAGGCAGTGCGCCCGATTGGGCAAATTTAGGCAGAAGTACCTTAAAATCGCCCAATTTGGGTGCTATTTGGTTCATTTTATGAAACATTAGTACTGATGGGTGCAAAAATAACAGAAAGTAGGTTTAGAGAAAGTCAGCATCCAAAAGTCTGCGTGCCACATCCCCGTAAAACTTTTCGAAGAACCTCCTGGGTTATACTTTTTTTACAGTCTTTCTTTTTAATTTCTGTAAAAACCTAATCGCTACGCACATTGACCGAGGGATAACAATTAATATCTTCAAATGGCAGGTCCTATAGGGGTGACGGCATGATCACAAGCGATAAACGCATCTAAAGCGCTCCACAGACTCCTAGTATTAGATGTACAATAATGTATGTAACATATCTACGTTGTTTAATCTATTGCCATTCTATTTCCAGTAATGTTTAAGTTCTAACGAATGTTTGATGACGTAAAATCGATAATATGTTACATAGCAAAAATATATTATCGATTTTACGTCATCAAACATTCGTTAGAACTTTTAACATTACTGGAAATATAATGGCAATTGACATGATAGACAGATAGATTAAACAACGTAGATATGTTACATACAATATTTTACGTACATTAAAAAGTCTGAATACTGCTTTAAATTAGAGCAAAATGGCCAGATATTGGCTGCTGGTTTTCATTTATACATTAGTCTTTCTTTAGGATCCAGGTGAACATAGCTGGTTCCTGAATTATTTTGCTATCTGCATACATAACGCCATCCTTTTATGGAAAGTCATTGCATTGCCGGTACCATCTTTAAACCTTTAATAAAAGAATAGTTACATAGGTAAATAAATTAATAAGTATAAAATTCGAAGTATTGTCTTGTCCGTGTCACCTGGGGTCCATTTCACTAAACTTTACGAAGCTTCGTAAGTCTCGAAATTGGTCGTAACTTACAACGAATCGTAAGTCCATTTCACTAAACTTACTCACGAACGGTTAACGGTTCCCTTCGTAAGTAGGGATTTACTACAGGGACCATACGTAAAGTTACCTCTAATATTGGGTATTCGTAACTTTACGAACGGTTACTTGAGTTATCATGGTTTATGGTTATGAAGGTTAAAAGTTTAGTGAAATGGACCCCTAAGCACATAAAGTTAAACTTCTATACAGGAACGGGAAAAATACAAATTGCTCTTTGACAACATTGAGACAGAACAAAATAGTTTTCATATTTTTGTATGTTCAAAACAACTTGATATAGGGCAAGAATGAAACCACTTGATTAGGGGTTAAAAATGTTAATGAAAACTGTCGTCTCAGCATAGTTGTGGGTTTAAAGTATGCATGTGTGCTGTTATCCATGATCGAATCATTCCCCTTAGTTTACACTGATTTCCCAGGTTCCATTTTATTTTTAGCTTCGTGAATCTGGTTTTCTAGTCTACTATTTCTGTCTTTCAACAAGTAGGTCATTTGTTCTGTACAAATATTGAACATAAAAGAAGAGGCTCTTTCGACTTTGATCATGTTGATTTAAAAAGAAAATCTTTTAAATATTCTGTCCCTTTCTTTCTTCCTTTCTTTCTTTTCCCATTTAGTTTTCTCTTATCTAGTTTTTCAGTTTTGTGTCTACCAATTCCACACTAACCAAGGTGGCTATCACCGATTACTTTTACCTACATGTGTGTTTTATTAGCTTAACCATTCATGCAATTACCTGGTACAATACATTTGGCGCATCTTCTGATAAAATTGGTTGCATAAATTCCAGTCATTTATTGTTAATATTGTTGATAATTGACTATAATGTATTTTCCATATCTGCATGCAAGACATTTTGACAGGCCTATATTACTATAGGCCAAGTAAAAATAAAAATATGTTTCTCGTCAGGGTTTTTTTTTTTTTAATTTGGAGGATGAGGGCTTTTTATTTTCTATTTTTATTGGGAAACGAGCCTAAATACCTGTATTTGGCACCATGTGGGTATTCGACATACAGATTGATATCTGAGAAAAAGGAGGAGGCCCTTTTTATTTTGTTGTTTTGAGAGGTAGGCCCCTCTAGTAATCACAAAACTCTTCTGAAATGATGTATTCATGTATTATTCTGAAACATCTTTTTCAACAAGTTATAACTGAAAGTTTACAAAATAAAAAGAAATTTGAAAAATATTCAAAAAAGGAGGAGGGCGCGGACGAGAAACATGTATTTTTTTTACTCGGCCTTATCGCAATATGTATATTTTCAGTCGCAAATGTAGAAGCAGTTCATTCTTTGCTTCAATTACTTGTCAAGAAAACAATAAACTGAATATATTTTTGGGATAAAATGCTAAAAATAGTCAGTCGGAGAAGAAATTTTGTTGATTGATGTATTTAAATTATGTGCTTTGCAGAATCACAAAAGCTGTAGGGTGTCCTAAAATAATCTTCGGATGACGAGTTATTCTAGAAAAACGGTGAAACTTAAAAGAAGAAGAATTCAGCTTTAATGTAAATTTTTATTTCACTTCAATCAGTGATCTAGTAAGCTGGGGAGATTAAGCCAAACATTGATATTTTTGGCCTTATTTAGTCAATTATTCAAAAACAAGCAGGCAAAAATACCCCCCCCCCCCCAAAAAAAAACCCAACATTCCCTGGAATGGAGTGTCTCTAGAGATTGATTTTTTTTGGATTTGCCTTTATTTACTAAAACACCCTTTCCAAATCACTGGGTTCTACGTGGGGAGATTATATATATTTTTTCACTGATAATCTAGCATGAATTTATTAAGAAGTTTAAATTAATGCATTTCTGAGAGTACACTTTATCCCCGTGCGTGCAGAAATATCCCAAGTCGATTTTGACTTGTTTTCTGAAGCATAGCGTTTATTCTAAAGCAGGATTGCAGCGAATGATTTTTCAGAAATATTCACCATCCGAGTACGTGTTAAGAGTATTTTGGGACAATGGGGAGGGGAGGGGGAGGGAGGGAGGGCGGGAGGGGTTTCACGGTGTTTAAAGATAAATTCGTCGACCTTGTAAAGTTAATAACGTCAATTAGAATAAAACAAATGTACGTATACTACTACGTAAGGTGCTTCGACTTTAAACATGTTCAGATGTTAAAGAAGGTGCTTTAAATTAGGTAGAAAGCGTAACGGAACTGTGTGGTCCTTCGGCCATAACAGCCAATTATGACGATTTCCTTTAAACAGTGTTAAAAGAAATGCGAGTCTGTCACATTGCGTGTATTGTGGTCACAACGAGCTTCAAATAATACTATTCTATAAACTTTAAGTATTATATTATTTTAATATTTGAAAAGAAATGCGAATGAATTCGTAACGGTAGTTTAACACTAGAGAGCCGAGGACATGTCCAGAGGGCCCTGTGCATTCCCGTTAAAAAACATGAAAAAAAAGGGGGGAGGGGTCCATGGGGTGACCGACCCGTTATGTTATTAAAGGTGCGCTATATGGCGTAATGTTCGCTATGTCGAATAAGGTTCTCTATAGGTTAGGGTAGATTTAGGGATAGGGTAAGATTAGGGCTAGCGTTAGATTCGACATGAAACGTTTCCCCCACGAAATGCTCCTCCCATACTTTGTTATAGCAACAACTTACTTAAGTAATTCAGTTAATGACGGTCAAAACCATTTTTCTGACGATTTACTGACCAACAGTTGATAGTCTGAACAATTAATAATAACCCTGAACTTGGAACAAGCCAGGGGCAGACACTGACCGTGACTTTGCATGTAAGCCTTAGGGCAGGTGCTACGGAAGGCACGAGGTGTCAAAAACTGAAGACAGATATTAATCGCTTATTGGCTTAACATTAAATTTCGTTCTCCTATATTACTTATACTGAGCTTATCATGCTTATTAGGACACTTTGCACCATTCTTGATTAGGAATTAGGAATTATCTGACAGGTGTATTAATTTTTGATTTCAGAATAAACTCAATTTCAGTTTCAATTATCCTTCACCTACATGCGCATGCATATTAAGGCCAAGTAAAATAAAATAAGACATATTTCACGTCCGTGTTTTCGGGAAAGAATGAGGAATAGGGAATTTTTCTTTTCTTTTTTTTTATCGCAAAATCGGTGTCATTACCCATACTTTGAGCTGTTTCAGCGTATACATTATGCCTGGATAAAGGAGTCCTAAGTTGTTGTTCTGAGAAGTAGGTCCCCTCAATGATCACAAAACCTTCTAAAAGTGTTTCTTGCAAGGTTATTAAAAAACATGTCAACTTCCTGGACATATTTTTCAAAAAGTTATAACTGAATTTCAGAAAAATTGATGTAATTGAAGAAACCTAAAAAAAAAGAAGCGGGAGGGGACGTGAACATGGTGAAGCAGGTTTTTTTTTTTTTTTGACCTTCTTTGATTTTGGGAACCAAATTATGACAAAATTTGTGTAGGCGATAAAGCGAATGGAAAAAATGATGTAGGCGATAAAGCGAATGGAAAAAAAATGTGTAGGCGGTAAGGCGAAGGGGTTAGTCTTTGACCATTATACGAATGTTAGTCCCTTTGGTATCCAATACAAGATTTTCTGAAGCAGCCATACACATAATACGTCTAAATTCAATTTGTGTCGTAACATTTCTAAATTCAGTGTGTCATCAGGTAACAGAGCAAGAGTTTTAACTCCTTTGAAGGGGAAAGGAAAATAAGAAAGTTCTTGTGTAAAATATATAATGAAGTTAATACATGGCTCAACCTAAAGGACATTGCGAACAACTATGACTGCCAGTACGTTTTGCAATTCATGCTATAACATTAAATTATGGACGTGAGATGATCCCAAAATTTATACTTTAGCTTGAGCACAGATCCTGGTTTGAGTAGTGAGGAACCGCAATATTTTAATGTGTCTATATTGAAGTACTGGAAGACTATATTTGGACCCCGGGATAAGTTAAAACCTTTTGTGGATATGCGTGCCCTTCAAACTGACTTTCTCATTTAGCACATCGCATTGCAATAGAGGAAATCATTTCGGATACACCTTCCGCTCTATTTCCCTTTTTGAGAATTACGTGTTCATTAAGAAATGAATCAAAAGGAAGATTTGACACCTTTAATACGCAGACTTCAATGTCGTCTGCGACTATTACACATGATATTAATAAAGGATATACTTCTGAATGCGTGATTCAATGCCTAGTGTACCAATGGCACCAATATAATTTCTGGATTGCTATTGAGGAAGGCTTGAGGAAGTTGCAAAAGGTGCTAGAAACAGAAATAAATATCATTCACCTATGGTGTCCTATTATGCAGATTAGCATTATAGATGTTAACCGATGCATTCAATGTTATGAACATTAATAATGTACGATAAACGTGTTCTTTTTGTAAATTCGCCTATGTTGTATTACACGTATTTAGTAAAGGCATGTTATAGTATGTTCATTATTGAAGCTGTCAAAATATTAAATACAAGAATTTGATTTAACTTTCCCTCTTTCTTCGGTACCTTTTCGTTAAAATTTTGATACTAAAATTATATGGCGTTCCCTTTCACATGCTTTAGGATTTAATTTGGTCATAAATCATTTTCTTTGAGTTTTATTTCAGGTCAATTATTTCTAATTATTCAATGATATTCAAGGTTATTGTTATATTAAGCATTTGCTTCGAAATCAATAACTGAAGACATGATCTATATTAATTAGTTTTTGAATAACCAAGTGTGAGGAAGTGTTATTAAGTTTAGAGTATAGTAATAGAAAATGTCCAAAACACCTTTCTGGGACACACAAAGTCAAAGTTCGGTGTTTACACACTGTCAGGTCGACAACCCTTTGCCACCAGTTCAATTGTTACGATTGCAGAGAATTAATATTACCTTGATTAGTTGCGTGATAAGAAACAAAATCACCAAAAGCGTGATATTTCATAGAAAAGGCCAGACATTCCACATCTCGACATCTCATATCGTGGTAATTATTCAGTGTTAAGTTTAACGATACTTACGGGGGAAATCAAATAACACCTGAATGATTTAGGTACGTTGAAGAATTATAATTGGCTAATGGGAACTATAAAAATGGGCAAAATAAGGAAATGTTGGATTTTTTTTAACGTTTAGGCAAACTTAGCACAGTACGGTCATGTTTGTGCGCCAAGTACACAAAAACAAAAACCACCAAACCTTGTTCCACACTTTCCTCATCTTTGTTATGATCTTTGTAAATGGGGGGAAATGTTGATTTTTTTTGAACGTGTAAGCAAACTTAGCACAGTACGTTCATGCGGGGCGTTCATGTTCCTGCGTCAATTACACGAAAACCAACAAACCTTGTTCCACACTTCACTTTCATCATCTTTGTTATGATAAATAAATGTTGGTATTTATACAGCGCCTTTCACATGTGAACATGTACCAAAGCGCTTTACATTTATTCCGCCGTCGTTAGAATATGTCAGCTGCCATACAATGCCCAAGGCATGCTCATACCTTTGGGCGGCGCTCAATGGACAGTATTCATAACAGCTCCCCATTTCACACCTGGGTGGAGAGGAGTAATCGAGATAAAGTGCCTTACTCAATGGCACAACACGATGGCGTCGCCGGGGCTCGAACCCGCAACCTTCCGATTATGAGTCTTAGCCCGTTCCGCTCGGCCACCGTGCTCCTACAAATGATCTTTGTTATATTAATTATGTTTAACCAAGTAAACTATTTTCTTACTAAACATGCTAAATGGTCGTTGTTGATGTGGAGCGTCTTTTTGTGTCTGCGTTAACTCTCTTCAAAATCTTCAATGGTAACATGGCTAATGTTAGTTTGATATTTCGCAGGTTTACCTTTATTTCATGATTTAAGAATATATAAAACATGATATTTCTGTAACTTTTAGTAATCTATGTCATTACAATGATATCAAATTATCTATATGGTTACAAGTAATTTACATTTGCTCAGCAGGATCAGACTGATCTAGTCATAGTTTGTCACACGCCAGAAAACAGAACATAGGGGCGTAGTAAAGGTAATGTGTGTGTTTTCATTTACCGTTTGTTTTATGTCCACGTTTATTTATCTGAGGAAGCTAGTCAGGATACTCTACTGCACACAGTTATTTAAAGACTATCATAAAATCCCGAGTTGTTCATAATTATTATGTTTTTGAGGTCAATATAAGAATAAAGAAGTTCAATTCAAACGAAGGAAGGGAAACTTGTTTGGTTTTGTTTAAAAGTTGAACCTTTATTGTGTCAATTTATGTCAACAATAGATGAACTGATATTCTTTTTTAAACATGAACTACATGAATGAACCATCCTACTTCTTATTTTGAGCAATCCAAAGTGATATTCAAATAATTTAAATTATTTCTTATGTCCATTTGTTGACAAATTAATGTACTTACAAACCAATTTCATTGTCTTATGATAGCAAATTCTTCGTATCATACATGTTCATGTTACTGGTAGGCCTATAACAAAAATGCTACAACTGATAGCATTTTAGCCTGGCTTGAGCATTTTGTTTGAGCCTGGTCCCATCAGGACCCAAGCGTGTCGTCACACGGAGCGACCGTTTAAACAACCAAACAAACATCTGAGTCTACATGCTTGGAAAAACATATACATAATATAGTTTCACTATTTACATAAGTAGATAGACTTTCTAGACGGGAATTCATAAAAAGTTCAAAGTATTTCAACAAGTACGCTGTCGGTTATCACATTACTGGTGCAGCCTGTCCCTGTGTAAGTGGTCGAGTGTTCGTCAAATATGTCTCTCACCCAACTCCATCCTAATGAAGTCAGAGACACATCTGACGAACGCTCGACCACTCACACAGGTGCCCGCTGCATCGGTAATGTGATAATCGACAGCATACTTGTAGAAATACTATAAATTATTCGCGGTAGCTTAGGTGGTCGAATCCAACCAAAAGTGTCCACGGGCCAAAAATAAAAGTCCGAAATAAAAATGTCTCCACAATTCTGTCCTTTTGCCCATTGATTGATGACATATTGGCCTTATAGGAACCAAAAGTGCCATTACTAATCTTGCAAAATAAATCCAGGACGTGTGATAGTAAATGTGATATCAAAACCCAATGTTACCTACGAATACCACTAGGATGCTTTCATTATCGCAATACTAATCAACCTAAAACAAATGGAATATTCCCATTAACGCTTTTTTTTCGTGTAATGTAGACCACAGGGTGTCAGGAAAATGCTAGCTCAACCAGAAAATATTTGTTTTATTTTTATAACGCGATCAATATGATCTTAGTCAATTTATGCTAGTTTATTTTTGAAAATGAAGTTTAGGTCAGTTTCTGTATTTTATTTATCAAATGAGTATGAATCAATTTACACATTGTATAAGAACGAGTAGGATATATGTTTTCAAGAATATTAGGAATTATAAGCATACACCTAACGCTTTATACAATGAAAAGGTGAACAAACCCGGGTATTCGTAGGTAACATGAGCGATTTAACAATATCTATATTGAGTTTAGAGGTTTAAAGTTTGCTATTATGGTAATGAATTAATAAAATGGTAGTTTTTAGATCTCTTTCAGATGGTACGTCCAAATGAATAAATGCTATTACCTCAGATCAAAATTTTTTTGATGCTTTTAGCAAGATTTTGACCACTTCATTTTGATATACAAGTAGTTAATCAGCAATTTTACATAATAAATAATTGTTGAATGAATCCGTATATGGGTAATAATAGTGTCCTGGGGTACCGCTTAAAGTTTTTGACAATTAATTTCCATTGGTAGCGACACTTCATTACACATGTCATGTATTATGCTGTATTCGTAAGTAACATTTCAGTATTTGTAGGTAAGAATTAGACTTTTGGTGGATATCCCAATCAAAACTTCATTTTATAAAGCACTTTGAATGTATCATTTTCTTTATGTGCGTTTATTGATACTTTAGACCCTATCATGTATTAATAATGTCGGTTCACAGCGGTTGAAAGAGTATTGAAGTAAGAAACAAAGGCACTAAAGTGACTTTAATTTGCTTAATTGCACACAACTCGCTTAAAACCGTTATTGCAGACTTGTAAAGTCGATCTTGGAGTCAGTTACGTCTTGTGGCCTTTCGTTTGAGGGCAACTACAATTAGCTTTATACCAGGGTCCATCATTATGTTGTCTAGATCATGAGACAATGAGAACAGTCGTTTTTTTCCATGGTATTCGTAGGTAACATTAGCGAAAACTTCAAAAGTTACGTTCGAATAAATCAATTTGGACACAAATTACTCAGACACCAGAAGGTCGGTAAACATTTAAAATGAAGCACACATGACAGTTGACAAATCCAAGTATTTATCCCTTCTAATCTTCTTTGAATCTGATTTTTCTTTCAAATGAGCAGACCGTCATCTATTTCAGTACATATTTTTCAACAATTAAGCCGTATTCAGTTTTGCATGGTGGGTATGTATGTGAATTCGCAACTTTCATTGACATATGATTTGATAGCAAACATACAGGCCTTCGTTATGTACCAATATGGGCATTGACATGAATGGCGGTGTTTCACAATACTGTCATGATAAATAATTGTATTCGTAGGTAACATTCGGTTACCGAAATTTACCTACGAATACTTGCTTTTATTGTTGACATCTCAGAAATATTTAAACGCAGGCTGTTGAAACTTGGTAGAAATAAAGAGTGTATTACCCTGCACCTATTGCTTAACTATTGTTTACTATTCTCTCACTTTGTGGAAATGACACAGCTTTTAACATGTATTCGGAGGTAATGCATATTTTTACCAAACCTACCTTTGTGCCATTTAGAATTTCTGGCAGCTAAACACAGTAATAAAGATGCCCGAATGAAATGCATTTCAGTACTGGACATATCAAAGCTTGTATCAATTGCGCATTTATTAGTGATTTCCATTTTTTAAAGATATATCTAGTGATAAAAAAAATTGTATTCGTAGGTAATGTAAAAACATACCACTCAAAAAATGATCACAAAAATTCATAATTATGTACAAATATGTGAAAATTGAACAGGCAATCTTTGAATACACGCCTTTCAGGAAATCAATTTAGATTCAATCCAATGACTTCTTTTCATAACTGATTTAGACGTTTTTAAAAATACTTTAAGAACTATTTTGAAAAAATGGGTAAAAATAGCATGTTTTGGGGTCTCTGTGTCTAAGTTTTTCACAGAAGGGGTCTTATTATATATGGCGCGAAGCGTATGATCAAGGCGAATAAACACAATACAAAAACGAATGCCAATTGATTAATACTTTTAAGTTATGGCCTGAACATGCCGTGTACACTTTTCGTTGGATTCGACCAGGTATCTATCTCTGTCGTAATTTTATTGCAAGTTTCATCATTTATATCATTTATATTTTTAAATTACTATAATAAATCCATTTAATATCCTTTTATTGCAACATGCCGAAATAATGATCAGTCGCGTGTTATAAATGCTTAACTCCCTGTATAAAACTTATCCAGTAATAAAATCATTAGGCAAATCAGACGGTCCGTGCAACGTCTGATATTTAAGTGTGGTTGCTTCTGAATACATGGAATCTGTGTTTTAAAATCCAATACATTAGGTGCTAATTTTTCCGTAAGTCAGCCTGCTTCAATCTATTGTCTGGCTTGAATACCTTGATGTCAGTGTTTTTGTATTCGATAGAACCAACTAAAAGAATCTGCATTCTCTATACATACGAAAACTAAAACACCAGGATACAAGAAGACATGTTTGTTTCTTGCCACCACGAAATAATTCACAACTTCTCGAGTTTGTCATTTTTATCAAATCTGGAACTTAATAAATAGAAGGTGTGAAAATAGAAGGCATTGTTAAAAAAAACAAAAAACGTAAACATTATGTCATTGGAGTCCTCACTCCTCAATAAATCATTACTTGTTATCTTTGTCGCAATGCTTTCGCAACAATCTTGGAATCAAAGGATATTATCATACACATTGATGATATGAATCATTAATTTTTTAAAAATAAAGTAACAGGTTTTGTCACATCATTATAAAGTGAAAATTCCAACCCGAATTCGTGGAATTCGTGTGGTACAATAGATTTTTGATTTATTATTTTGATAAATAAAGTGAGTACGAAAGAAATTATTATACTCTATACTGCACTGTAAACTGTTTACATCTTAGAGGTTATTTTGAACCATTGAAAGATAAACACGACCTATTTGAATCAGACATAACATATGATGATGACCCTTCTACGTTTTTAGTATTTAGGTAATATTTCATTGCAATAAACATGGCTATTTTGAACCATTCAAAAATAACCATGACCTAATTCAAATTGTAAAAACTGGCCAAACTATGAATATGATGATGACTATGATGACCATTGGGTGCAATTATGTTTTATTCAACAGAAAATATGGTCATTATATCGAATAATTGGGATTAATTTTAAATGCCATTTCAACGTGTAATAAGCATGGTAAGATTTATCTGAGACAGTATTTTTACAGTCATGCGTGTGAAAATCATGTGTGATTTCTACTCATAGTCTACCCGCCTAGAAGGAAGCAATTTACACGAGTCTACCGGAATTAGTGAGATAATGCCGAAACGTGAGATCTGTCATCTTTCAACTATGATTTATAGGTTTTCACGATGAACTGAACTAGCTTGAACTTGAATTATTTGTAGAGACATTTGTGGTTCCACTTTGATTATAAACCAAACGTACGTGATATTAACATGATTTTAAGGATACATTTACATGTTTTCAAATATTTACAACATTAAAACATTAATGATTAAACATTACTTTGTATATGAGTGGGTGGTTCTCGTAAATGGTGTATAATAGTGATTGACGAAATGAGCGCAAAAACATAGAAACTTTGGGTGGTATTTGCTGATGCATTTCCCCACGCTTTAATTTCCCAAATAAAGCAGTCAACATGAAACACCATTTTTGACATCTCTCGAGTTTGAATACTGGTGAGTAGTAATAGTATGCGTGACAGCACCATACCTTGTGGATCATCAATCATCAGCATGCAAAGATTAGTACCAAGCTAAAATACTGCGCACAAAAGTATCTTTGCATTTGAATATTGAACCCATAACTCTCCGCCTAAACAATAATTGTGTGAATTAATTTTGTCAATAGATATAATATCTTATCCTGCACATTTTGACACCTCTTTGGATCGGCTGCGACCTCAGCAAGAAAAGTTGCTAGCATTTGAATACATGTGTCAAATGAAAGAGAGAAGCAACCTTTTTTGGAAAAAAGTTGGGGGGTGAGGTTATGGATCACGAAATGCCCTTTTAATAATAATAGTAATAATCATGATTAATAGTAAATTGAATGTGCTTTGACCTGTAGTATCATGAGTAAACGAATGATACGATCATTCTGTACAATATCTACTTTAGAAGGGGCATGGAAACATCATCGCAAACTTAAGGTCAATGTAAGCAGGATATCTGCAAAACAAAAATGATTCCAACGGTCACTTATGATATCCCGTATGAAATACACAGGATTAAAGCGTTTTCACCTCATATGACCTTTTCTGATTTACAGCTGTACATCAATGCTTTGTAATTTTGATATTAAAATATTATAACTTTATTGATGAAGTAATTAAAAGCTTTGTCATTTTGATTTGACTGCTGCAATGTTCGGCCACGCGTCAATGTCGTCAATCATTTTTCCCTAAATAGGCTTAAGTGCTAAATTGACAACTCCTCTGAGCTTTCAATTATTCAATGGTTGGGGACTGCTATATGCAGTCGAATCTAAAATATATAGTAGTCAGTATAAATTGCTAAGTCATACCAAGTTCAAGCCCAACTGAGCGAAGATTGATATAATTATTATTAGCGCGGTACACTGCAAACAGTAAAGATCCAGATATCATCATGATCATAAATAGAAGAGATGTTGTATAGGCATATAAGTTTATACATTTGCCGACACATTCACGTTCACCGTAAGTTGGTGTATATACTTCATCAAGTCCACTGAATCAACAAATGGGTATTAGAATTAAATAAAGATAATTGAAAGAAATCTAATTTCGAGAAAGATAAGAAATGTTCAGAAAGATATCGACGAAGAATTCCTCATCTCTCAGCTCGTAGATCTGTCAAGCAAAGGAAGTACATCTGACAAGAAGACATCCGTGCCTAGCCTGCGTGGTTCTGTATCATATTGTGCTTTGCCAAAAGAAGTTGCTTATCATAGTTATTCCATATATATTTGGGCTATCAAAATTCTTTATAAAAACGACAAATTATTAGAATGAAAATGCATTCGAATCTCATTATGAGCGACCCTTACTGTATGAATAAAACACTTTACCGAGAAAGTTATATCAGTATCATTGTGTTCGACAGGTTCGGAAAAACAGCCGGACTTTTATTGGGCTATTCCAGTTGAAATCCATAGACCCCCTGTGTAAGATATGACATTAACCTTCCACACAAGGAGTGTGATTTTCAAATGGGGATACCTGAATGTGTGACTCCATTTGAAATCTACTCCTGTTAGGAAAAATGACATGATATGGTCATGTTATGTCTTCCACAGGAGGTGTATGGATTTCAAATTGAATAGCCCATTGTTTCAACTGACATGAATGACTGCAACTTGGGTATTTTGTACCCCTAAGCTTTTTTTATCCGTCACCAAAAACGCACGCGTTTACGCCCAAACGACCTAAGATAATCGTAGATCCATCCTTTACGCTTATTTTAGTGATAACATTTTTACCCCAGTACCTTACCCGGCATCAAAGATGACCATGGGGGGGGCCTGAGGCCCACCATTGGTTTCTACAGTAAAATCAATGATTTTCATTTCACTCTAGTCAAATTATTCCAAGAGCTGCTAACTTTTTACCTGTCAGCTAGGTTGAAATAGTCATTTCCTTTGATATGGAGGAGAAATTTTGAAAATCGCATTTTTGTACTCGGAATTTTTAGCCGAAAATCAAAATTGCATATACTTTTGTACATAGTCTAAATTTCCCAAATTAGGATGGGCGCCCTCACATTATGACGTCATAGCGACATTACGTGGGAAATGTTTGTATTTATTTTGGTATCACTGGATAGAGGAGATCCACCTATACATTGGTACCCAGATTTAGCGGTATTGCACCCCCGCCCCTCCTAGTCCGTGTTACTTAAAATATGGCTCAGTAGTTCTAGGGTTAAAGGCCCATTCAGTGATTTGCTCATTTGGATGATCTTTGTCATTGTCATACATTCTCTGTGCTAACATAGTCTGTTCGGCAGAAAGCTGTGTACTAAAGACAAAATAAGGCATTTTACATGATACTGATGCATGCATTTGAATGGGGCTTCACGCTCGTCAATACTGCTGTTTTCTTTGTTTTTTGCCATTTATTTTTTCATTTCAAAATTACCAAATAACAATTTGAATGACTTATCCTTCACTTTTAAGCAATTCAAAAACAATTTTATTTTTTACACTTGCGCTGGAATCACTGAATGGGCCTGCAATTGCCATGACTGAAAGACATCGGTATTCCTTAATAAGTATAACCACAATCATCTCTTTGTTTTATGAAACAAAATGACGTCCATCTCATCACAACGCCGGCAGACAATGGCTTTTTGCATAGTTTTGTGAGGGTGTGTCACCTAGGCGTTTCCTAAGGTGTAATACTAATAGTTCCAGGGTATTAGGATGATGTGTAAGAGGCAACCAGGCCAACCCTGCTTTCCTCATAACCTTTTCACGATGGACACATTGGAAGCCAAGGCGGAACAGCTGCATTAAATTGCACCTTAAGTGAAAACCCCATGCTACCTGTTGGCACACTTTACAATTTTAAAATTTTAGCTATTTTTGGAAACTTTATGGTACCGTCTCAAACACGGTATTGTCCATTCGCATTAAAATTGTTACAAGTATGTGAATCTTCACAACAAAACTCTCCTTCACACCAATTACCGGGGTTTAACTAAAAGGGCTAATAAGGAAATCGTATTCTCAAAACCCATCAGATCTGGTCTTTGTATTGGAAAAGAATAATTCGTAGCATTCTCTCTTCAATTCTATCTAATTAACCTACTTTAAATTGCATAAGTCAAACCTTTAATATCCCCCTGTAGCATACTTATATAAATAGCTCTTATAAATTTATAGTTCTTACTATTTCAAAATTTCAGCTATTTTTGGTAACTATATAGCACCGTATTAAACACAGTATTGTCCATTCTTAATAGGGGTTAATACAAATATGGCAAACATGCGAATCTTCATGACGCTTCTTCAAACTAATTACCGGGTACATGTAACAGCTCCTCTTATAATTAATGCATATTCTTATTCTGAAACAGACAATACCCATATGCTATAGGTATGCTACTCATTACCCTTGACCTTTCTATTTCATCGCCCTATCATTGATATCCAACTAGGGATTATATTATCAAACCCATCAGATCTGGTCCCCGGGTCTGGTCCCCGGGATCTGGTCTTTGTATTGATAAAGAATGAGTAGTAATATTCCGGGGTGACATTCTGTCATCATTGTTAAAGTACACCTTGAGGAGTGTTGAGTATAAAATCTTCAATTCTAATTAACCTGTTGAAAGTAAGCATGGTAAGGGCAAAGTACAAAGTTAATCCCAATCTGTCGACGAGGATTCAGCAATGTGTGTTTGGTCAAGCGTCTTCATGAATGACACACACCACCAACAATGGTACTGGGACCGTTTTGGACTTATCTTGTCCCAATGTGATCTTCACCCATATGTATATAGACTCATAGAAATTGTTCGTTGGCATTACTCAGTAAGTTGATGTAAGTCGTTGCGTCAACTTTCCGAGTAATGCCAACGCGTAGAATTTTGAGTAACGCTGACTCGATATCATTATGTTGGTCGCACTCATTTGCACTTACTTTATTGAGTTGTTACAACTCAGAAAATGAAACTAGGTTAGCATAGTTTTCTAGAGGTGTGCTATAGTATACAAAATTTTGCACTGATTACAAAAATAAATATTTGAATATTGCTAATTGTGCAGAAAATGATCCAATTACGTGAACTAAGTAACAAAGTACCAAATTGGAATAACTCAAAACAAAAAGTACCAGTAACTTAATATGAACGAGTTACATCAACTTACATGTGAGTTACAATAACTCAACTAAATGGTTCTTTGAACCTTGTTTATTTTCTAAGTTCCCTGAACTTGAATTCAGAAGTTGGCATTACTTAAAAAGTTGACGCAACGACTTTACATCAACTTTTAAAGTAATGCCAACAAAGTTGATTAGTTGACGGAACTTTTTGAGCTTTTTCAGCATTTTTTTAAGTTCGGATAACTAAAATGAATTTTGTTTTGGCAACTTTTACACTATTTTCGAGTTGTCCAAACTTACTCCTTTTGAATTGCGCCAACAAGGCGAACAAGTCATTTCTACGAGTGTGAGCACAGTTCTTGGCACTGTTCAAATAATACAAGTACAGCATGGTTGACTTCAGATGATTGATATTGCTATTTCATGAATACCTTGTCATACATAAATGAAGCTAAACCATGTAAACTGACCTCATAAAACAATATCTTTGCCCTCAATACTTTCAGCTTCAATCTACTATTTAACAACGTCATTTTCGTGACATTATCTAGGCTATATCTTCCCAAAACGCATTTTAAATTGGATAAATATTTTATGTTATATAGGTTTAAAACACCTTGTGAATATCTACCTATTTCCCAGATTTTAGAAAATGTTGTATTTCGGCAATATTTACACTGAAATCTTGAAAACAAAAACTATACGCAAGTAGAACCACATTACCATCCTTTGCACATTAAACGCAATCTTGTTTGTTCCTAACATATTACATATTTCTAACGGTTTTACTTTACATGTTCTACTACGTAGCACATACCTCTGCCCTCCCTTTCGACATTTACGAGTTCTTCACTTTAGAGACTAAAGTCCCTCATAAATTGTACATATCAAATTAGTGTTTTATTACATCTAAAACCAAACACAGCATCACATTTCGCCAGTTGTACGTGTATATTAAAATGAGTCGATTTGCTTTAAACGATCCTAACTTACTTCTTATAATACGGATTCTCGAGAGAAAATTCAGGCGTTTTATATTGGATAAATATTTCATGTTATATACGTTTAAAACACCTTATGGGTGCCAGATTTAAATATTTTCTGGACATTGAAACTATTAAAGCAACCATGACAACAGGTCAGAATTACGCTTGACGTAACGAATTATATAAGTGAGAAAACAACTGAAGTTGCTCCATAATGCATCGTATGCAATTGCAGTGAGTATGAATATCTACCTATTCCCCAGATTTTAGGAAATGTTGTATTCGGCAATATTGAGACTGAAATCTTGAAAACAAAAACTATATACACAAGCATGGCAAGTAGAACCGCATTATCATCCTTTGCACATTAAACGCGCTCAACTGTCGCTAGATCTGTGCCACTAATTTCATTTTGTTGCAAGTTCATTCAAGCATGACCTTTATCTACGTTAAAATTATTTGCTTCAATCAGAAATTCAAAAATAATGCCCACTTTATCGCAGAGCATTTTGGGACTATATTCAATGAACAGCTTGTATTAACCAGTACCGTAAACTGCTTAGGGGCTTTCCGATTTAGATTTACAAATCTCCTGAAAGCTCACGTGACTTCTAAACTTTCTTTAGTTTTTGCAGTCCTGGTTTTATTTAAACTTGCACTGTAAATGACAAAGTAAATGATAAAATTAGAACGGTTAAGCGTCAACCAAAGTGGTCAAAAGTTTAGAAATGATGGCGTGTGTATATTGAGAGTGAGACAAATACAATTTTCAGACGGAATTTGAGGAAAGAGTCCGTAAACATGGTTAAAATGAGCAATGGCAAATCCAGTACCATAATCAAGAACTACGCAATATAGTTAGTAGCCCAACACATGGCAACATAGGATGCTTACTATTCTGCCCTATGGAGTACAACTTTCCATGTTAAATAACTATTGTTCCATATGAAAGGCAATCTTGTTTGCTCCTGTTTCTAATGGTTTAATACTTTACATGTTCTACTACGTAGCACATACATCTGCCCTCCCTTTCGACATGTTCAGTGCTTCACTTTAGAGACTAATTGCCCTCATAATGTACATATCAGATTAGTGTTTTATTACATGTAAAACAAAAAACAACATCACATTTCGCCAGTTGTACATGTATATTAAAGTGAGTCGATTTGCTTTAAAAGAGCCTAACTTACTTCTTAATACGGATTCTCGAGAGAAAATTCAGGCGGCTTACAGAGACTCCATGCCGTCAAATAAGACGGGTGATTCATGCAGAACGAGTGTATATTAACAAAATCAAATGTCATTGTTTTATGTGTATTATGTTTGAAAGCATGTTGATTGTAAAGACTGGACATTTAAACTTTGAGTTTAGGGTATAAACACTATTATAAATCCTAAGGATGTGTCACTAGTCATTTTCACGTACAAAAAAGCTGACATACAATGCACATACCTTTGGGCGGCGCTCAATAGACAATATTCCTAACAGTCCCCCCACATTTTACCCCTATAGGTAGAGAGAGACAAGTGGGATAAAGAGCCTTGCCCAAGTGCACAACACGATGGTACCACCGGGGATCGAACCCGTACCGCTGTGCCACATTGCCCTCAAAAATCACTGTAGAGGAGGCATTGTTATCACGGGTCTCTCTGAGATGGGTTTGTGCTAAAGATCCTTCGAATGTTGCAAGAACTTAAAAAACCTTTTTTGAAAAAAAAAAAAAGTCCAATGTAAATTTGTGACGGTTCGACACAGTACCCATATTAGAATAGGCTAGTATAAAATGCATTATTATGATAACCAATATTTAATGAAACAATTATTTTGTTTTTTGAATAAAATAAAATTACGGGTATTTTGAAAATGGTAAATCCTGAAATAGCGTGCAAAGTAGTGGTTTTAATAGTATGTTTATACCAATGTGTCAATGTGTATCCATTAAATACATTGATGATGATAAATTATAGTGTGTGTGGTAGAATACCCACCCCACAAACACGTTAGCATGATTAGAGCAGGTTTTGGCAGTTCAATCAATTCCATGTATTCATGCACGTGTTAACGTGCAGCTGTGATTACATAACGACGAATGTCCTGAAATGTAAAATATGTGGTATAGTGCCCTACTGAATGACCTCTGCGGGACATTTTAATGTATACTGATGGCCGAACTTGCAGACACTTTCCCTGCTTATTAACTAACCACAATAATTATGTCGTTTTCGGTATTCACGGTATCACACTTTTTCAGTGGTTTTTCGTTTCTTCTATAATTATGGCCCGGTCCCAGGTATCATTGCCTTCTCCAGTGATGAGCTCGAGACTCTGAAACCATGTTAGTGAAAAGATTAGGGAACAGGAAAGCTTAGATCTAGATACGTGTGAGGCTAATTATTTGGTTTGATTGGTTATTTGTGATGCAGCCTAATAATACCAAACATATGTCGTTTACGGTTGATTATCGAGCGGTTGTTGCAATATAGCAATGTTTATATTTATTTTCTTTTGTCTGTTCGTTTGTTTGCTTGGTTGTTTTTCATTGTTGTTACCATCATGCTACTGTATAATATTATATAATTATTGTACTTCTCTGCTTTGACATAATCGGAATTTTGGAAATTCTTGTTGGTATTTCAGAGGAGAGAGCTCTCTATTTGTATAAGAAATTTGCCAGAAGGCAAAGGATCCTATGTGCGCCATTGTGCGAATCATTACGGTATCTACAGTAAGCCCAAATAATAAGGTACCAGTTGTGCTCACCCCTGTATATCCTATATAAAGAGAAATGTGTCAAAATTAAAACAAGCAGCCAATACATGTACTCTTTAGCTCTGATTTAACACCTCATTTGTTGAAATTGGTTGAAAATTAAAGAAACGGTGGTCTAAAACCTAATAAAGAAACACTGCGCTGGTTCTCTTGTTCGCGAACGCATTGTGTGCAAATCAATAGGGCACGCAATGTAGCAAACTGCAACTTTTACATTGGCATCTTCCTTGGGTTTTTGGATCGTCATGTCTTTATTTCTTGAACAATTTCAACAAATGAGGTCTTAAATTCGAGCTAAAAGATGCAGCTATTGGCTGCTGCTTCCAATTACGACACATCTGCCTTTGTTTAGGATATGCAAGGGGTGAACATAACTGGTACCTTAATTTTTTTTCTTACTGTATCGGAACAGTGACAAATATGTGACGTGGCGTTACATATTGATGTATTGGGGATATCTGTACTTTTGTTTTGGGACCGGATGACTAAATCAATAAAATACTGATACTTTATAAAAGGTGACGAGATACAATTTTGATAAAAGGTATAATCTTGAAGAGTGCAAAACGCCTTGGCATGTAGATCAGTGCAGAGAAGAGTATGAGATCCAACGAGGAATTGGATACATCTATTGATGCAAGAAATAACGATCAGGATTACTAAATTGACACACCATCAATATTATTGTAAAGCTGAAGCCCATATGGAGGGACTAGAACATTTCCAGGAAAACCAGGATGGGGTTATACTTCGTGCATTGATCACATCAGCTTTCTATAATGGTGCGAAACCTGGACGCTGACTGCAGAAATGAAAAAAAAATCAACGCTTTTTGAGATGAACTGCATGCGCAGACTACTCCAGGTACATTACACCACATTGCAATATCTGTGATTACACTTCTCACACTTCAAACAAGCAGATATGGGAACTGATGTTAAGTTATAATATATGATAACATAATCATCTGTTAACCACAGTCTGTGGTGAAACGCAGGCAGCTAAATTGGTTTGGGCATGTGACCAGATAGAAGGGCAGCCTTGCAAACACCATGCTGCAGGGAGACACAGACTGCTGTAGAAAGAGAGGAAGACATGTAAAGACTGGACTGGTCTAGACTTTCATCAGCTCATCAGAACAGCTAAAGACAGAGAGCTTTGGACATCTTGTGTTTCAAGAGCCACCAGTATGTCGCCCCAACGTCCTTCAAGCTTATGGGACACAGATCATAGACATGATAGATAGATAACTTGAAGAGTGCTTTTGCATGGCATGAACTTCCGACATTGTCCGAAATCCAACAGCCAGTCGAGAACAGGAAAATCTGGACATCTTATACTAAAAGTAAAAAACAATCTGCTAAATGACATGGCAAATTCTTACTATTATTTGACCTTAACAGACCTTTCATATATTAATTTTATTTTAAACATTAAGAAAATTAGATCATGAAGTGGTTTTGTTAACATACTAAGACTATCTGCATATCTCGGAGATTTAGCCGGAGAATAATACTAGGAATTCAAATAGTACATTCAGAGTTCTGTATTGAGGTCTTGTGATTCCTAAGTTCTTCATATGACATATATCTCAACCAGAAGACCTGCTGAATAAAGTGCTTTAATTAAATGAATGATTCGTAATAGTATAAACAATATGGGAATTAATTATTGTCTGATGTCCACCATGGGGCTGCGTCATAACCTGACGACTGAATTCAGAGTGAGCAACTACCATACATATTTATACAGAAAAGAATATCTCATGCAACTCACTTCAAAATTGCTGTAAGAAATTATTACAGTTCGGTTTCGCATTCATCTTGTTTGTCTACAATAATAATCATTTGCAGAACCCCTTTTTAAACCTTTCATTTGTAATCGGTTCTTTGTATTTGTACGACAGGATTTACGTATACAAGTAGTTTAGACAACCGTAGAGATTCGCCTAATTGCGCACCATGATGGGCTCCTTTGTCTTGGGGTAAATTCTATGCGCAAATAGAGAGCTCCCTCCTCTGAAATACCAACATATATTATAGTTCCGTGCCCTTATTTGCTGGTTGGAATTTTTACAGAAGGGCACTTTTAGGTTGTGCCTAGTATTTCACTTGTATCAATTGAGCCCATAGCGCCATTAGGCACATCTTTACGGCATCCCCTTCTGTCAAGTGCGCTCGTTCATCAGGAAGGGTGGTTAATTAAAGATAAAACGCTGAGAATAACCAACCCTTTGAACTTTATTATATTTGAAGATTTGGCTAAGTAAAGCTATATGACAAGGATAATTGGTTAATTTCATGTGAAATTTCAACAGTTCCCTTGACATGGGTGACAGCATCTCGTCCTAAGAGACTTGCTGATCATTAACCTTTGGTATCCATGCGGATTATAATAATGTGACCACATGTCTTATGATCAATCAATTGGCTACTTAAATATGTTAACCTTATTTTGATCAGTTTTGGAACAAAATATAAGAAACAGGAAAAGAGTTTGCGTAAAAGCCAAAAGCAGACCGCGCGCGTCTTGACGCACAAAAGTATATAGGAGGAGCATAAATTTACAAACGCGTCTTGCATCTTGGCGTTTTTTATACACTGAAGACACCGCCATACTACACTAAGTAATTTATAACCTAATGAACCATTACTTCATCACTGTGTGTGTGTATGTTCATCGGGTATCCAATTTGGTGAATATCTGTAAAATCATCAACCTTTTTTTATAATGCTTTAAAAACTGCTAGACCAAAATTGCATAAAGTAAAAGTGCTTCTGACAGGAGATTGACCCATAAAGTCTTTTCCGACGATACCCTGAAGGTATGGGAGATGTTCTAAAGAATGTTACAGGATTTGTGTAAAGAAATGCAGTCGAGGTAAATCGGGCACAACGTTGAAAAGTCAGAATTCCCATTCATCGACTGTTTTTTTTCAAATGGATAAGGGAAATCTGTGTAGCCATTCGATATATCGTTTGGAAGTCATTTAAATCATTTCGGATGGGTAAGTAGCACAGACTGTAACATAATTTTAAAGCAGGTTCTTTTATAATAAATTCATAACCTCCAAGTATCACACCACTATAGCCTGTGTACCTTCCTTGAACCAGTAATTTAGATATTAAATTTGATTGTGTTTAAAAACATAATGGTGATAAGTGTATAAAAGTACATTTTCAGACAGGAAATAACGCAACTGGCATAACAAATTGCTGCTAAAATGGGCAGTATTCGAGAAAATCACAAAATGAGATTTTACTTTTACTGCCTCGAGGAAGGTATACAGACTATGGTGTGGGCCAATCAAATTGCTTGTTAGATGATAATTATTTATACCCACCAATGACTTGGCGTGCGCCTCCTGGGCCAGAATAGTTAACTGCATTTATGTGAAGGCTAAATTCAGGAAAGGCTACTACAGCATTGGTGCTCTTGTTAAGTCATGTAACCATTGTTACCATGGTTACAATATTGTTTCTTTTTATAAAGGCATTGTATTTTACATTTTTTCTCGTAGAAAGCACAATGCATTCTTGTTTTTAAAAAAAAGTCGAGGGTTAAAACAGGATCTGTGGTTAAAGACTCAAGTTCACCCACGTCGAATAGATTACATCTGCCCTATGTAGTAATTATGGCTTATCTAAAGCACCCAATTGGTGTCTGGTTCACTTAGGCGGGAAGTTATACAGGCAATTATGAGCGTGACGAGGGGAAATTGACACTAATACATTAATGAATTATGATATGAGGATGATAATGGCGTTTATAAATGATGTGTTTTATTTGAGCTTCAAAGAGGAGCTGCATCTTACAGACAGAAATGGTGGTACGTGTATTTTCAACAAATGACCGGAACGTAACCCCACATCATTTATAAGATTAATATGGTATTCAAGTAGCCTATATATAGTGCCTAACCGTAATAGGTTTAGACAGGTTAAATCCAATCTTAAGCTCATTTAATGTCTAAAATACCGAAGTTTTTGCCCACGAAATCCATAATAAAAGGACATTTGGGGTTATTGATCTTTTTGCATATTGTTAATGAATTAAATATGTAGGCCCTAATACCTCTGCCACATTTTATATTTGCAACAACGTGACAAAGTTCCTTAGCGTACTTTTTTTCTTAAGTTTGTCCAGAAATGCATTTAATGGGAGTTATAATTGACAGGTGATGGTGATCTATGAAGAATCATGTAGGGATAAAGATTGGTTTAGCATGTTTAGATCGGACACGAAAATTATTATTCAAGACACTTAATTCTTCTTATACGCATGGCATTTTTTTGCTTTGAAAATGAAAGACGAAAACTTGGAAACACAAGTGCGCAGCAAAGGCTAACATTCTAAGATGACATAATTACAGTCTTACAGAATATATCCCTATGTGACATTGCTCATGTTGTCACCGGTATTTTGAAATAATTTACGTAAAGCAATGTGACTGATTGCCGAATTGCAGTGCAATAATCCGGTTATTTCATTTCCGATGGCACTTGACAGGTAGAATCTATGCACTTTTTAAAGGCTACAGATATCAGTAATACCGACAAGTCAAGAAATGTCGACGGGTTGGCTTCATATTCACGGAAATCATTTACCGGTAGTCTTATTTGCCAAAATGTGTACACTGTTAAAACTGTTGTGTAATAATTTGTACCCAATGTTGGGCAAGCTATTCGCTGTCGTAGTGCACGTTAGTAACCATTGGTTACTGCTCCAAGCCTGGGCTCATACACCTGTTCCGAATTTTGATATGCCATAGGCTTTGTGTTGTGATCATTTCGATCAGTGGTTCGTAACAAAGAAAGCGTGATCCAGTTGACCTGGCAACGGCCATATTGTAACGTGCACTACGACAGCGAATACCACAAACCAACTGTTGCGTACTACAGGATAATAAATGCGTATTCGCATATGTGACCGTCCACCACAAACCAGCCGTAAAGTCGGCCCGGTCAATTTTATTTCGTGTTTAGAAAATATATATCATATTGGTTTAAAATGGTATATCAATTGACTTCAAACGATATCCACAGAAGCGGGGTTATGGTTTGTTGAACTTTGCTCCTTGAACAAAATGGTACTTAAGTTCGGTTCTATTATGTGTCTCTTTTTCCACATTGCTGGTAATAAATATCAAACAGTCATAATTGGCGGTCATTTCAATAATCCCCAAGTCAACGAGGTTCAGGAATGTCCTCTCATTGTTAATTGTTGGTAATGCATACCTAGACAAAATACATAACCCACCACTTGAACAGGATTAAGCCAAAGCAAACAAAGACTAGAGCTATTTAAGAATTCTATAGACAAGGTAGAAGCTTATTATCCTCTTCAACAATGGGATTCATGATTGATTTGCTTAAAATGTGTTTGACTGGCACTAGCAAAATGAGATACATGTAGCACCAACTTGATGTACCTATGAATACAACCTTCATGCACATTTTACACTGTAACTCAGAATACAATTGGCCGACTTTACGGCTGGTTTTTGGTGCACAGTCACATATATTAACCTAGTTCATGCACGACAAAGGATATCTGTAATTTCTGCTGTTTTTTATGAGAAAATACTAAAATTCTAAAAAATTTTACCAATATTAATGCACCCACATTGAACCCATCGTTCAAGACGCGAGCGCATATCGCGTAGTACTAAATAATAATTATGTACTCACTCCGCGTATATTAACGGCTCTTTTGATTGGTTATGTGATTCTAAGACTGAAATTCCAATGAAACGAACACAAAAGATTTTACCCAACAGTTTTAATTCATAGTTGCCACACTTCTGTGTAAAAACCAGTTTAAGACAAGCCCGGGGCACTCACGTATGGAAGTGACGGTACCTATGTCTATGATCATGTCTATGGAAAGTTGGGTTATCAGCGACCTATTTCTTGAGAAAAAGGGGGTCATTCAGCGTAGATCTGTAAAAAGATGGCCATTTATATATAGATAAGTGTGTGAAATCTGTACTATTGACGCTCAATACTTGCAGTTTACCAATTTGTCATCACATTTTGTTGTAATCATTCGATTCAGACGACACATTTGCCCAATTTTTGAAAATTAAGTGATCATTGGATGATTGAAAGACAAACGGTCAACGTTCAATACAATTAGAAAGGGAGTGTGGAAGACCATGCCCTGAAACTGAGGAAATAGTATTGTCAACATTACACCAGAGGATGATTTAAGTACTACCCAACACTCCACTGGGTTAACTTGCGGTTAGCATAGCTGTGTGAGTGAACATGACACCACTGCCCGACCACTTCATAGACGTGTATGGTTAAATTTGAATTGGACAGATATATTTACAATAAAAGTACATTCAAAATACTGGTCGATTTCACATTTTATGTAATATCTACAGAAGGTGTGAATTATCCTTTATACACACATTACTTTTGTTCTGTAATGGCACACACACACACACACTTCTAAAACAACATCTTTTGCACAGAATTGGGGGTTTTGAAAGTAAAGTGGCAGTTTAGACTCTAGTGATAACAATTTTGCAGTGCATGATGGGGCTTCCTTAAATCATCCTCTGACATTACACATGTTACAAGTGAAATCACCATATTAAGAGTTGGTCATATTTGGAACTAGACACATAAATGAACGTGTAACAACATGGACAAGAACACAGAACATGTAACTAATACTAGTGTCACTTACATACAAACGGAAACAAATTTCGACGCGAAAATGCAACTCAGGAAATGAGAGGCTTACTTGGCCTCGGAAATCATGGAAATAACGAAAGAAACACGGATTTATATCTCAAATTCATACGATCTTATAATACGGACACAATCATCTTCATGTGATCTGATTATGGTGCAGACCATGTGATTTCTTGTGATTTCTATGTGATTTCTTTGTTTTGATAATAAAAATACATAAAGATAAAAAAAAATGTTTTTTATTATTAAAATAGTTTCATACCAAATTATGACATATTCGCACATCTTAATCAATGCAAAGTGGACTTTACACTTTAAACTATACTGATGATGAAGTAAATTAGCTTTCCTATTTAAAAAAAATCAGCTGTCCAAAGAATTTTTACGCCTAATAAGATCATACCTTATGTTTTAATGTCACCTTAACTGTTTGATTATGTAACTTCTGCAACTGTTTCCGTTAATTAACATGATTAATTATAGCGGGAATTATAGTTACTTTTAATATAGCCAAACACTAAACATCAGCATGGTGAGTAAAGAATCTTAAAACCTCTACTTGTACTTTTTAACTAGACCCGATTAATTCGGATGTAAATTGGCAGTTTCCATTGCAAATTGCATAATCAGTTCACGTAGCAGAACCTTTCCTTTTTTCGGGATGTTTAGCTATAAATGCTAGCACAATTCTGTCGTAAACCCACTTCTTCACTTAGTCGTATCTTACATTGATTAGTAGTCAATTAATGTCATTTGTG
The DNA here is from genome assembly GCF_039555335.1 of Amphiura filiformis. Taxonomy (NCBI): domain Eukaryota; kingdom Metazoa; phylum Echinodermata; class Ophiuroidea; order Amphilepidida; family Amphiuridae; genus Amphiura; species Amphiura filiformis. The sequence continues at coordinate 36,767,590 of NC_092636.1, read as the reverse complement.
TCCTTTGTACTCAGACTTACACCTAACTCGACTCGACATAGGGCCTATATTAAGACCTGATTCATACTTCTGTTAAAGATAAAAATGACTGGAAATAGATTGAATAACGAATACTTGTTGAATCGAATATTTGGTGTCGAATGAAAAGTATGAAGCGGGCCTAAGCCTGATAAGCCAAGGTGCAAAAGAATACTAGTACATGTTTTCATAATTGAGATTTTCGCACATCCTAGCGCATAAAGCGGGCTCTGTCTGGCAAATTTTGAACTTAACAATAAGGGTTACAAAATCCTTTACAAAAAACGAAAGATTTGAACCCAACCAATTTACCCTTTTGGCAAATCCCATAACCAAAACCACGCCGCTGCACACACCGTTAGCTGCCATTGTTTCTGCACACGGTGAATGAGCAGAAACTATGCGCACACCGATAGCTGCCATTGTTTCTGCACACGGTGAATGCGCAGAAACGATGCGCACACCGTTAGCCGCCATTGTTTCTGCGCATGGTTATTGCGCAGAAACGATGCGAACCATGCGAACACCGTTAGCCGCCATTGTTTTTGCGCACGGTGATTGCGCAGAAACGATGCGAACACCGTGCGCGAAAACAATGCGAACACCGTTAGCTGCCATTGTTTCTGCGCACGGTGAATGCGGACACTGTTAGCTGCCATTGTTTCTGCGCATTGCGTAGAAACGATGTGTATCGGCGTGAAGTATGTAGGGTTAAATCGCAAAGACTTATGGGATATTTATAAAAAAAAGCTGAATCCCCTGTAGCTATCTCAACTATGTTTCGTTGCGTAGAATACATAATACCCAGAAGGTAAAATTCCTTTCACAGTAACATTTTGTGGCTGCCAGTAAACTGCGCCACAGGGCAGTGAAATATGCATGACAAGTGTGTATGGAAGCTATCCCAGGTACCTTACTAACTGAACCTTTAAGTAAATCATTTCTATTTCCCACGGAAACCAGTTGAAACGCCCGACAAATTATTGCTAAATAATTTATTATTCAAGATGTAATAGATTTTATTTAAGATATAAGAAAGATTTACATTTGCACCAAATTTCGCAGGATATTTGGTGTAAATTTGTTAACTAATCGAGCGTAAAAGCATGGCATATAATACTAAGTTATACTGTATAGAATCGTTCTTTTTTAAGATCATTTGGATAGATATGAGTGTTTGAATGATATTGATTTTAGCTTGATATATGTGACGTGTCATGTCAAAAGGAGACACTTTTGGGCAGGATCGTAAATGGAGAAATAGCCAAAAATCTGTCCGGGGTGATTTTTTCACAATTTGGGTTTGTTGCGAATTTGTGATGTTATTAATGTTAAAAATATCGTCTGATAGTTTCAGACCGGAATATAACTGGCATCTAGTATTTTGTGAAACATTTTTGAAGGGAATTCCTACTCTCAACATTGTCAATAAGATTTTTAAAGGCCGATATCTCAATTTCCAATTTTATAATACCATAGCTTACGAACTCAATATCTTCGCTTAGGAATGTCCGATTTGATTGGGGAAAACGGTGTTGTGGAGCAAAATATCTCTATATTTAAGATATGTAAAAACCTCAAAATTGATAACCTGCCCAAAAGTGTCTCCTTTTGACATGACACGTCACATATAAGCTCTGAATAAGTTACATTATCATGTTACTGAATGATCGACGTCAATACATGTATGGTCAAAGGCGTTACCAACCTTAAAACTTGCCAATATGTAATAAGATCGTGTAGTGCAACTTAAAATAGGAATTATCAAAGTCGGCCAACTGCCTTTTCCTAGAGTCATCAACAATATTATCAGCAATTGAATCTTTTTCTATTCTTTACGAAGCTTGCAGCCATATTTCACCAGATATTCACTGAACTCGCGACACCTCAGGTAATTACAGCATTCTTATCATCCGGAACTTTTAAGTTTTTGTCTTCCTTTTACATGGTTGTCATGGTTTCTTATGAGACGGATTCCGCCATATGTTCCTATGCGCACAACCAACCTCCTCTATAGTTTCATTAATGGCTTAAAATATCATTACCCTTATTTTTCATGTTCAATGATGCTCTACATTTTAGCTCTAGGCAATCAGGCTAAGTTGTCTTTGCGTGACGAGGACTTATGCAAGGCGTCGATTTCATTTTCCTGCCCAGACGCAGAACGACCTAAATAAAAGGGCTTCACCTAGTCCGAAATATATACTTATTTTTAAATATGAATTCAAAGTTTCGTCTTCTTCCCTTTTAATGTCATCGGTTTGATAAATCTGTTTAAAAATTAAATGCTACCTGTCAACTTCAAACACTGTATCAAAGCGCTGCATCTTTCATGTTAGGTTTTGCTCCATCTCCATTCCTGTGAACTTTCCTGTATCCATGGTATGATAGGTATCATGGCATCCAAAACCCTTCATATTCGGACTCGAGGCTTATTATACAAATTTGTTCATTAAAAAAACACAAGCTTCGCCCATATCTATCTTCATGCTTTAAAAAGTATTGAGTACCAACATGCATAACAACCATCCAGTGGCTCTTGAGATATGACTCTTTAGATTTGAGAAGAGTATCTAAAAGCTGCATTAAAAAGGTAAAACATAATCTTCAAATTGGTGACTCACAGATATAGCAGTCCGCATATCCTGGACCAGCAATCCTATTGAACCCTTTGAGAAAACCCAGTTGAACTATGATATTCCCGAGAGAGTAAGGTCTTTTGCTATTCTAGGTTTCTAAAAGGACATGTGCCGAAAGAAATTGATTCTCTAATTGTTGCTACATTGTCTTAAGATACACCGTTGTAGATAAAGAAGAGTTACGGAAGACTGTGGGTTACTGGATACTATAAATAATTCTTCCTTCGCATGTGCCACTCTGTTGACATACACCTGTGTGTTCTCAAAACAAAATTATGTGAAAAGGAACGTAATGTGAAAGGGAACGTTTCATATTAGATCTGAGCCCATGTTGTTTTTTCCTGTCGACCTAACAAAATACGAGTGTTGACAAAAGCAAGACAGTACAAAATGGATTTGTTTTAGTGCTAGTTGTTGTGAATATTATACCAACTGACGTTTGGCTACAAATTCTTTACTTCATGTTCTTCGGCCCTCTGACCTGATGGTGTGGTCTTTCATCAGTGTTCATTCTGTTATCTTATTTTCTGTATCATCTATTGTATCATTTCAACATCTTGATCATGACCATAATAGGAAGCAATAGACTTTTCAGAAACCCTATAATCTATTAATCTTGTGTCTTAGCGCTACCATCCACGGTGCTACAATGTGATTACCTGAGCACTATCACACCACAAGTAGTGCCTAGCTACACCTTTACACCGAACATGACAAGCACATTACCACACGAAATAGGGAATACCGAGTGCCAAAATACTCCCGATTCCAAAAACAAGTAACTCACATGTATTAAACAGAGTAACACATCATAGCTCAAAAATGTATTTCAAGTTCCGAAGTACGCTTTTTTTTGTCCCAATGCATTTCAAGGTCATTATATGAGCACATGTGCAACTTGAGCAAATTGGGGTAACAGAACTGTGTCCTAATGGTGTGCTGATAGTTCTGCTATTTTCATTCTGCTATAGAAAATAGACACATAAAGAATTAAAGTGACACAAGCTAGTGACTTGAAGTTGAACTATTACTGAACCAAAGCAATTGCGTCTCACACATGACCATGAAGACCACAGATCCTTCGTAGATGTCTATGCCCCGGGTCTGTGCTCCTTCAGCAGCCAGGAAAGATGTTCTTTCCCGCATCGTCCTGATCTTGTAATGCTCTTGAGATTTTAAGTCCGATTGACATGTCACCACTTCAAACTTATCACATTTTTACACATTTTTTAAACCATGCTTTTATATCTATTGGGTGTAGCTACATGTATATCATATGGTTTTGGGGAAGCGGGGGAAGCGGGCTCATTTTGGTAAAAGTGTGCAGGACAGGACATAATCAAAACATTTCCTAGCCATGCCCCTCTACCTACTGCTGAATCCTTCAAGACACCTGAATAGTTTCTCAGCAAGCTCAAGTAACTGGCGCATATAATTGACCCTTTCAAAATTAAAACAATTATGTGTTGTTAATTTGAGACGGTTTAAGACATTCATGGCCAAAAGCAACTTAGCACAGGCTCTGTGCTGTACTCATATGATGATCCAAGATCGCTATTCGAGAGGTGTCGCGGTTTGTGGTACGGGGCTACAATCCACGAAAAAAAGGTTGGCACACTTTGCCTGTCTTTTGGTATATCTCTGCCCCCGCTCCCCCCAATTCAATGTTGGACCAAGCCATGTTGTCAACAGGTCCGTGAGACCCTCCAACATTGAAAGATGGGGATGGGGAAGGGTGAGATATAGGGGGGAGTCTGTACTTCACATATATCGCATGCATGTTTCCCTCGCCTCCCCAATTTTAATAGGGCACGCATTTCCATTGTTTAGTGCAAGTGTGCCAACTATTAATTTCGCGGATTGTAGTTCTAAAGCAACAATGTGATTTAAACAAGCTGTCAACTTCAATGATGAAACGTCAAAACATTGCTATACATCATCATGTACATACTCAAAATCGCTATGATTTGAAAGAAATTCCGGTGACGTGATTTTAAAGACACTAACAAGACAGGTAGGTGTCTCTTCTCAAAACAACGTCGACTAGTCATCATTTGCGAAAACAAATCATTCTTACATTATCACAACCATATAATTTACATTGCGATATGATTTACAAATCATACCCTATTTCCGAGGTTGTCAAACAATGCATTAAAGGTAGACGGATAGCTCAAAGCGAAATATTCCATGCTGGCTTCATCCCAGGGTATTTACAATGAAACACCCACATTGGGCCTTCCTTTTCGTTTCGTTACAAGAAACTTGACGATGACATGAGTGATTCATTTACACGATGTCTTTTCATGCATTTTTTACTTTTCTCTCTGTTTGCCCGCATATGTAACACTTTGTCTGGTTCATCAGGTGGGTGCGACATTAATGTTCCTAGAGACAGATTGAGACAGATACGCCAAAGGTTACTTAAGGCTGTTTTGTCAAGTAACATATTTTACCTATTAACATGATTATAAAGTGGTTAACGGCGTTACGCTTAAAAATAGGCATTTAATCTGGACAGTAGGATGTCAACCAAAGATAGATTGTCATATTTAATTGTTTTCTTTTTGATTATGAATTTTTCAATCTTAAAAATCAACTCTCCTAAAATGTGCCCGTACACTACGAATGAGCCGTAAAGTCGGCAAATTGTATTCTGGGTTACAGTGTAATAATATTATGTGCGTGAAGGTCGTATTCATAGGTACCTCAATTTGGAGCGACAATTATCTCATTTGAACACCGTTTAAACCAATCAATTTTCATATTGCTGAAGAGGATAATAAGCTTCTACCTATTTCTATAGAATCCATAACTGTAGTCTTTGTTTGCTTTGGTTAAATCTTGTTCAAGTGGTGGGTTACAAGGCATTGTATTTTGTCTAGGTATGTATTACCAACAATAATAACAATGAGAGGACATTGAGGATGATTTGAAATGACCGCCAATTGTGACTGTTTGATTTTATTACCAGCAATGTGGAAAAAGAGACACATGCATAGAACTGAAAAAGTTTGTTGAAGGAACAGAGTTCAACACACCATAACTCCGCTTCTGGATATCGTTTGAAGTCAAATGATATACCATTTTAAAGCTATTACATTTATTTTCTAAACACGGAATAAAACAAAATTGACCGGGTCGACTTTACGGCTGATTCGTCGTGTCCGGTCACAATGTCGTAACAGAAAGTTTAGATAGAGTCATCTCTATCATTTCCAAGTTGAAGTATCTAGCATAAAGGTAATGAATATATTTGAAACACGGTACTTTGCAGGCTCGTGAGGATCAAAATATGATGCATTGCATCCTCTTCACAAAAGTACAAGTAGAAACTGCCGCTGATGTTTTATATGTTAATTGCTTAATCAAATATGTGTTATAGAAGCGCAGACTCTATCCGTTGTTTCTACCAATGTATGCATTGTTTGTGTAGTTATGTCCTCTAACATGTTGTCCAATAACCCTTCTGGTAAATAGACAAACTTGCTTGGCTGTAATTAGACAGGTGATGTCCTTTGAAACAAATTGCAAAGACTCAGGCGCTTGAAGCTACTCATATGATCTCATGTTGCGTAACAAACTTACCTTGCAAGACGTGTGATGTTCTTTGAAACATATTGCAAAGAGTCATAGACGGATTGATCATGTTGAAGTTTATAAATACTCATCTTTTCTCACGTTGCGTAACTTTGTAATGAGTCATCAACTTGACCATGTTCGCATGGGCATTCAACTCCAGTTACATGTATTGTATTACGATCATAATGATAATTGTGCAGCATTTAACGTTTATGATTACTAAGCGTTGCACTTTTAAATGTTATTATCATTAAAGTATTAAAGTATTAAATATAAATGATTGAAAACAAAATTGTTGATTTTGACAGCGCTTTTGTTGAATATATTTTTTCTTAAATGTAATATAACATGTTTTATCAACGTTTTGTGATGTTTTAAATGTTGTAATTTATCATGTAATTCATATCAGCCCCAGGGCTGCAAGTTGATGAAATTAATAAAATATCCAACAGTACAACATGCCTAACACCCACGTGTAGATATTTCAGGTACATTAATACTAATTGGATATTTTTTTAAAAACTGTTATTGTCTGATATTTCAAACTGCCCAAGTATTCAGCTGCTTCGTTATGTTGATTGAACAAAAAAAATCATGAATATGGACACATCGAACAGTGGACTTTTACCTTCCTTGTCCCATAAACAGATAGTCATGTCTCACTTACTAGTTCTGTCAGTCATTTTAATGAAAGGGTAAAACGACAAAACTGTACTTTTCAGGAGAGCTTTAATTGGTTTTAATTGGTAGTGCAACCAAAAGTTACTAAGACTATACGAGATTACCTATCAAAACGTGACGGACTGCTTTGTCAAATGATGGACACGCATGACTGAGACTGCTTTGTGCTGTTGATATCCCACCAAACATGCCAAAACGTTTGACAGAAAACGTTTTTAAATGTCGGGTTAAATGAAGGGTATATAAAGGGCACAAAACGTTTAAAGGAGTATTTTGTGATTCTAGCCTCATTTTTCAGTGGATATCCACGAAAAAGGGGAGTAGGGATACTGGGGATTAGCCTAAGATACTTAGTCGATCATCTTGAAGAAGTTGTCATACACTTACTGAGAATAATACTTGCAACGTCTTTGTGTGCATTCATAAAGATATTGAGGGTCTGAGGTTAATAACCTGGATGGTCAGGTGTCTTGTTTGCTTCATTGCTTGCTTGCCTCTTTCCTTTCCCTTTGTTTGTATACTTTATTGTTGTTTACTGGCTTGATTAAACAACTTTATCCCCCCTTTTCAATAAAACCTAGCTTTTCATACAAAAAGATACGGTTCAGAGCTACGTCAATTGCAGGATGATCATGGACTGTGTCTGTCAATCATCCATCCGTTCCATAACGGTGAATGGCCGCCATTGGTACTTGACCTTTATCATGTTTACATTTATATTATTATTTCTCTCCATTCCCCTGATAAATTATTAATAAATCATTATTATTATTATTATTATTATTATTATTATTATTATTATTATTATTATTATTATTAGTGTTATTAATCACAGGTTATTATTATTATTATTAGTGTTATTATCATTATTATTATTATCATTATTTTGGTTATTATTACTTATACGTTTGATATGACAAACAACTCCTCCACTTTGTGTTCTAGATTGCAGTTTTTTATATTAGTATTAGACAAGGCAGAAATAACATCATGACTCGCTTAGCAATGAATGCAATTACATGAAAACGAGAATTCGAAAATCCATATTTTACCAGAGTGCATAAAGATATTGGCTTATGAGTTGACAGCAGATGCTAGAATAATGGCCAAATGTTTTTTGACATATGACATGCATGATATAGACTTTCAACCAATGTACATTTCACCAAGTAAGACCTCCCAATAACCAGCGTATCATTGACAAGTGTTTTACATTCGGGTGTATTGACCCCACTTACCCCCACTGTCTTAAGAGTCAAACTCTATTTAAGTCATCTTTTCACACTACCATTCCACTGGTGCATGTGTACTTTAGAGTGGGATTTACTGGTGTTGTCTCTACTCGCAAAATAAACTGCACCATTATGACATTAGACTTTGTAATTGATTAGGCCCTAACTAGCAATAAAGACGATAGATGGGTTGATTCTTTCTATGAGAAACATGTGTTGCTCTGACTGTGTTTCTAGTCTAGATATTGGAGTGTTCCCATGAATTAGGTACTACATGTTTTTAATGTTACTGAGGTTACGCATTTGATATTTTCTTGGTAGATATCGAGACGAATGTATGAATCTCATGACCGATTATATACTTCATTCGTGGCTTGTACTTTCCCCCGAGACGGAACGATGTCACGGGTGTGAGACGAGTAATTTAAAATATGGAACTACAAATGAGTATTTCTGTCCTCACGTAATAATATCCCATGTCAAGCACTATTAACCTTAAATGCACGAATGCCATATTAATGTGAATGCACCTCCCATATCACATGATAAGGTTATGAAATATGCTTCCAAGATTATGTTCCCCTATGATCTTTGATGATTGTAATTTACAATGGAAGTATCCTAAAAATATAGCAGGCTGTCACGGTTTTGAATATCTTGATACTAGCATGGAAGTAGAATATCAAACTTATCAAACTGTAGTGTATAAGTATATCGAGGGTTGACAAACAGAAGGCCTTAACTCAAAAAGTGCCTTTTTGAGAAAAATGAGTAAAAATAATATTTTGCATAATTGAGATGTGACCAAATATTATTGTGCTATAGATGCAATAGGAAGTTGAATTGAGTTAAGGCTTATGATTTTAAGAATCTGTGGGTATTACAGATTATTTTGGTACCAAAATATCAAAATGGCCAAAAGTGAGTTAAGGCCTTCTGTTTGTCAACCCTCGATATGTTTATTTAAAAGCCAGTCTTTTTTTAATAAATGCAACACTGGATACTCTCAAAATGACTTTTTATATACAATCAAATCGCTTGGATCTTATGTTACATTTTGGCGTATCAGACTCATTCATTATCAATGAAAACTGATGGAACCAATCATTTTGAAACAAATACATATTAATAAAAAAAAACCAAAATACATTTAATTTCAAACCACTTCGTTTGTTCTTAAACTAAGTGTACTTAATTGTCTTTATGAGAAACATGTGTGGCTCTCATTGTGTTTCTAGTCTAGATAGTGGAGTGGAATTATGTACTACATGTTTTTAATGTTAGGTTAAGCATTTGATATTTTCTTGGTAGATATCAAGACGAATGTATGAACCTCATGACCGATTACATACTTATCTAAAAGCCAGTCTTTTTTTTTATAAATGCATGGATACAATGTATAGTTTATGACTTGTCATAATACAATCAAATCGCTTGGATCTTGTGTTGAATTTGGGCGTATCAGACTCATTCACTATCAATGAAAACTGATGGGATCCAATCATTTTGAAACAAATACAATTATATTAATAAACAAATACATTTAATTTCAAAACACTTCGTTTGTTCTTAAACTAAGTGTACTTAAATTAATTATCTTTATGAGAAACATGTGTGTGCAGTGTGTCCCTCACTGTGTCTCTAGTCTAGATATTGGAGTGGAATTACATGCATGTACTACATGTTTTTAATGTTACTGAGGTTACGCATTTAATGTTTTCTTGGTAGATGTCAAGACGAATGTATGAACCTCATGACCGATTACATACTTCATTCGTGGCTTGTACTTTCCCCCGAGACGGAACGATGTCACGGGTGTGAGACGAGTAATTTAAAATATGGAACTACAAATGAGTATTTCTGTCCTCACGTAATAATATCCCATGTCAAGCACTATTAACCTTAAATGCACGAATGCCATAGTGATCCTTTATTAATGTGAATGCACCTCCCATATCACATAGTGTCATGAAATATATACCTCCAAGATTAATCCTAAAAATAGAGCAGGTTGTCACGGGTTTTAGCATCTTAATATCAGCATGGAAGTAGAAATGAGTGCAAATGCTAAAGAAAAGCACCAGATTTAATTTAAAAACACATGGTTTGCTCTGCACAAATGTACAATGTACAATGTACGTCGCTAATGTCATAAGCGGAAGTCTGTTATGATCAGTGGACACATATTTGAAGAAATATAAAAAATAAAATATTTTGTCTCTTATTCTTCCTCTTTTCCTCTGCCTTTTCTTTCTTCATTTCTTTCTTTCTTTCTTTCTTTCTTCTTCTTTCTTTCTTTCTTTTCTTTCTTTCTTTCTTTCTTTCTTTCTTTCTTTCTTTCTTTCTTTCTTTCTTTCTTTCTTTCTTTCTTTCTTTCTTTCTTTTTCTTTCTTTCTTTCTTTCTTTCTTTCTTTCTTTCTTTCTTTCTTTCTTTCTTTCTTTCTTTCTTTCTTTCTTTCTTTCTTTCTTTCTTGTTCTCTCCTTCTGCTTCCTATTGTACTTTCTCTTTGTGTCACCGTTCACAGACTGGTTAAGTGCAACTCGCTCCAGGCGTCTCCTATCTGTCAGTAAGAGGGCATCCCAAGTCAAGTGTTTAATCCTCCATTTGTCCCCCTCTCTAGCGTACCTACCTTCTCTTTTGTGCAAAACACGTAAAAATCCTACCTTATTAAAATACCATAAATATAATCGTCAGAACCCTGGGCGTTCAGGATGTCGCTATGGCTAACCGCACGCGTCCCATCTGGCCCCTGGAAAAGACAAAATCAGTTGTTCAAAAATATGCTATATCATATTACAGTCGAAAATCCCATTCTTGTTCTAAACCATTGATACGTGAACCCGCCTATTGTTCAGCGACATGAACACTTTTCAAACGTCATTTTATTATTCCAATGAAAATGAAGTGTTAAAAAATGTAATTTTTACATGCTGCTATACATTTACATCCTTGTCAGGAGTATATCGCTTGGGATGCGACAGGTGAATATCGTTATTAGTATATCTGTATCAAAAAAGAATAGTTATAAAATATTGAATCCACTAGAAATGACCAGGATTGGCAGTTTTTAAGGCTTCTGTCAGTCATATTCAGGTTATCAATATGAAGTGTATCTAACATTGCATTAGGAAGTAGGCATATACCAAGTTCTGTGGTGAATCAATGAAATGTATCCTTACGGTCAAAAGCCTTATGAGAAGCTACGTGTAATGCTTGGATGCGCAACACGCTTCTACTTTTACAGATCCACAACACCCATATTGTGACATATGATTTAATTACTTCTTTCGCAGCTTGAAGATGATTCTTATTGAAATATAAATAGTGCTGAATATCAGTGCTGATTGGGTCTTACTAGGTATAATAACGACATGCGACAGGAATGTGGACTTTGTCATGAACTCAGCACACAAAAATAGAATTGTATTAGATTGGTTAAGTTTTAATAGTTCATCGACTTCATATTCTTTCGGATGTCACAAACATTATCGACGTTTCAAAAACTCTTTATATACCTTTGTACGTGGCCAACCAAATTCCACAAGTTAACGAAATAGCGTTAGGGTAAAATCAAATGTCCGTGTCTTTCTCATCTAAATTTGATAAGTAAAATATTATTCAATTCAATTATTCATTCCGATGTCTCTAAGTATAACAAGTGACAAATATTTAGTTTGATATTTCAAATTTCATGTAAACTTTTGTTGGCGCTTTTGGGTAAAGTAACAAATTGTCGGTTTAAATTTTGATAAAAATGTAATGTCAAACAATTTATTCTGGTTTTGAAGATCCATATAATATGAACTAATGAGGTCTTTTGTTGGCGTATTAACTGATTTTTAGATGTTGTGCTTTACCACCTTTGAACCGAATACACAACACGAGATAATGCCGTTTATTAAAATGAATTACAATATAGACAATTCCCTCCGTGTACTCCATTTGAATATAATTGTGTCCTAAAGCTATAATTTAAATAGGTTTGACACCAATCATAATCACCATAGCATACCGTGTTGTCTAATTAAGTTATGATTAATTGCTTTTTTGATAACATTATTTCACACAAATGATGATGAATGGTGCATGATAATCTGTCATTGTGATTAGTATAACATGTAGCCAGCTTGTAATCTTGATTATCTATTAAAATATCATTTACAAATAATAAAGGCTCCTTTTATGGTTAAATAAGTTTGGCTAATGTTGTGGCTCGTGGAGTCCGACATTAAGTAGCTCTTTTTGTACCCGGTTCTGTGTTCACAAAATAAGTCACGTTCAAATCAATTGTTTGTATATTCTATAGGCATTTATTACTAGTAAATCATAATTTAAAATATTACGAACATGTAGGACTATAACAGTTCCTGCATTTCCATGTAAGTTATTCTGGTTTTATGCTGAGGTAACATATATTAAAGATATGCCTAATTGTGATGTAATAGGAACAACTGACATAATTGAAAAGGTCTTAAAACTATGCCAAGGTAATACTTAACATAAGCCTAATTGTGATATAATACAAACAATATAATTGAAAATGTCCAAATATGATTTTTGGAAATATTCAATTATCACTGATTATGTCAGGTGTTCGTATAACATCACATTTACTATCAAAACTGTCTCAATTACTCGGTTATGTTAATGATTTTCTACACACCTGTGAAGGCCATGCACTAATGCTGATGCGTTGTCATTCTTTGTTAATTCCTTGTTAATTAACTCTATCGAGTGACTACCAGTCGTCTTAATTAGTTCATTGCACTTAAAGTTCTTAGGTCCCTGTTCAATTCCTAACGATACGGTTATGATTCAACTGAAATGTAAATCTTATTCTAAACGCAATTTAATTGATAAAAGTATCTGTGCGCAATTGTGCATCCGGTTGTTGGGGAACAGCAACAAGAAAGAAATAGGGAGCGAGGTTGAATTGACCCGATATAGTGAAAAAAGAAAATTCTGTGCCATTTCTTTTGGGCTATTCCAGAAAATAGATGTACCCCCCCTATGTTATAGTATATGGATTTATGTAATACCGCCCAACCATATACACCGTGAATGTTACCTAGCTAATAAAGTACCGCCCATCATTGGGTTCTACAACATGGCCGAATTAGATATAAACCACTGTCTCATAGCCTCCTGATTAATCGTATATATTATGTATAAGCAGACTTGTTACACCCTATATAGAGGAGTTCGGATTTCCGAACTTTTTGTCCAGTCGAGACTGTTGGAAATCCAGTTTTAAAGTGTTCAAATGCAAAAAATCCGGCAGAAAATTTTTTCAAAATCAGAAATCCTCAATTTGAGAATTAATTTTGGACATTTCCGTGATTTTTCCTCGATTTAATTCGATTTCAAAGTTTTTTCAAGTAACATTAGCAACTGGAATTCCAGTCGTTCTCAGAAAGCAAACTTGGAAATCCAGACATTACATACTTTGATTGAAAAGTTACTCTACTCCCTATATGGGTGTGCACTACCTGTACTAAACCCAAAATTGCCTTTCGTGCGACTTTGGACAATTTTACCGACTTCAATTGTGACATCCGCTATATATGCAATTGCAGTAAATGTTAAGCATAAAATATTTCTAAAGATGTTTCGTTGTTTTATCATTGCAGCAATATGTAGAAATGGGTGTGTTCATGGTACCTGTGTGGCTCCAGACAGGTGTCAATGTGATGTAGGCTTTACGGGGTCGTCCTGTGAATTAGGTAAGTCGATCCAGAAGAGATGCTTCCAGGTAAAGAAAGGCAAGGCATAAACAAATTGTTTGATTGGTGCAACGGGCTAAACAAGTATGGTTGGTAGGTCAAAAATTTTTGAATTACCCTAATCTATGCACTTTAACATTATTTTGACCATTTTATAAAAAGAAATAATATAATTACTCATTGTGAACGTCGGACAACCATGTCCCAGTTTATCCCTTTTTAAAGGGATTTTTATTTTGAGAGGGAAATCTAGGGTTGCACAAAGTTAAACAATTCCTTTCATGTTTAATTATGAAAAAAGATACTCTCCAAACTTGTGATGACTTTTAAGGTGCAACGTCGGTTACAGTCTAGTCGCAACCACTTAAATCTACTTAGTCGTGCAACCCTAGACAAAACCAATTTGTTTTATCAATCAAACAATTTTATGCACACTAAAACTGTTGCCAGAAAACATACCTTCGTGAAACTATAAATTAATGTTACTTTTGTAATTATTGAATGATAAAAAGAACACCTTAAAATGATGATAGTCTTGTGTAAATGTATGTCTCTTTCTAAGTAAATCTCTGTATCTGTTGTTATTGCACAAAATTGTTTTCATTTTCACATTCTTTTCGAGCTTGAAGCTAACTTTTTATTTAGTTTATAAATTCACTGAATATTAAATACGGATTTCTTCTATACAGAAATTTATTATAAAGCCAGGTCCTCAGTTATCATGTCAAATATTAATCTGATATTTCTTTGCCGGCTAATTAAAGTTAATGCATGCCATTGAGATATCTGGAAATTAGTTTAATAACCATGGTTACTAAGATTGATATCATTAAATAATATTAAATGCAAAAGAACGCCCTTTTCTTACATTTTAACTGACAACAATAATGTTGGTGCCCGATTGTCCGTATCTTCAAAGAGAGTGCCGTTGCGTTGGAGTACCCAAAGCACTTGCTTGGACAGAACATCATTTCATTTACCAAAAACATGCTGAATGAACTCCACGAAGATTGTTTCTAACAGTAAATATGATGATTCCTTTAAACTGTTCTTACACATCATGTAGCTGTGTAAATTCCACATATCATTATGCATGTTATGATGTTCCTGATAATGTTAACTTAGCCGATCAATCACATGGCTCCGACTAAAACATGTAAAACAACAGACCAATGTGTTTTGGAAATGTCTTTGCCGTCTACAGTAGACAGCAAAACAAAGATATATAGATTGCACGTGTCTAGCTTTGACCAGAACAGTTTTGAGACATTAACATCATTGTTTGTTAGCGCCTACTTTGTTCGTGACATTTTGATTTCTAATAACGATAGTTTCGGCAATAAGGTTAAAAGGGAATAAAGCAAACTTAAGCCCACTAATGACTGTAAGTAAATCGATGCAGATTCAAGTTAACATAATCAAGATATTTCACCACTTCTTTAAGAACCTTCCACTCTTAAACTTTCCTTCCTTGCGTAGTTGCTCGTTTTCAACATAGGAAAACCGCAAGCCTTCCCTTGTAATTTGATTCACCTTACGTCGCCCCATTCCGTGTCAATTCAGATTTTTCGGACATATTTTCTTTAAGGTGTATTTTAATCATTTATATTAAAAGCTGTTATCAAGTTTGCTTCAAGCTCTCTCTGCATGATTGTTTTGAACTTTGTAACGAGTTTCTGCATTGGAATCTTGTCGCATGAGAAGAGGTCAAAATGTTGTGCATGATGACGAATAAACATGATAATTCAAGAGATAATGTTGTAAAATGTTATTAATCGTATTCACCTTCGTTGAACTACTACTAACTGCACGTATGCATAACATATATCTGTTGTTTTATTGTCGCTTTCAAATAATTTCATGATTAACAAATCACTCATGACTAGCTGACGCTATCGTCTTTTCATTTGTATATTTTGTGCACTACGGGTCTATTTGGATAGATGCTATTTACAGCTAATTTGAATTGTTTACTTTAATACGCATCGCGCACCGCTGCGACTCGTGAATTACTTAAGTTCAAGTTCGTGTTTCTAAAAGTTTTCTTCGGAATTGATCTTGATATAGCATTACGACCATATGTTGTTTGCATCAGAGGTTTGTTTATAATGTGTTTTATTTATATCTAGGCTGCTTGGGTTAAGATAAGACAGTTTATTTGCTTTGAACAAAGTTATTCACAACACAATATTGCTTCTCCTCAGAAAATCTCGGTCAGTGTTTTTTAATGTAAATAGGAACAAGATTTGTATCTGGTATAATTTATATTATGGAATTATTTTTCTGATTTCTACCTTGGTTGATACGGTACTACTCCCTATTCCAGAAAAATACAGCACTAATTTTTTGGGATAAAAAAAATATTATCCTGTTTTGTCAAATGAAACATAATTAAATCCTAATCCTTTAGTTAGTCCTAACTGGCAATAAAAGTAAAATTTTAATATTTGGCCAATTTTTGAAATAAGGGCCAAAACATGCGTTTTAGGGTGTTTTTCGTATGCTGTCAAGCTCAAAGACTTGTACTAAGACTAATTTCAGTTTATGCATTCTAGTTTTTGGAAAAAACATGTTGCATTTTTATAACCTATTATTTAATTATAGTAACACAAAAAAGTGAAAATTAGAGCAAAATTGCGGCATCTACTCAAGATTTTGAATGCTTAGACTTGTTCCAAGTCTTTGATTTTTGTGACTCGATTGTCAGAAAACATGACAAAAATGCATGTTTTTGGCTCTTTTTTCAAGAAATTGGTCAAATATTAAAATTTTACTTTTATTGCCAGTTAGGACTAACTAAAGGATTAGGATTTAGCTATGTTTTATTTTGCAGAACTTGATCATATTTTTAATCCCAAAAATTAGTGCTGCATTTATCTGGAATGGGGAGTAAGTGTCAAGCTCTGCATATCTCAAACGTCGAGGTCATTTATCAGGAAGCGTTCTAGCATCCTGAAAAATAAAAGCATCACTTTTGCAAAATGATAGTGATTATGTAAATTATTAACGCCAAACTCGTTAATGATAAATCCAAAACCCGACATGACGCATAAGTATTAATTAATTTTGATATCTAAATTCTGTCAATTTTATACCGTAAACCAAAAAACAGAAAGATCATTTAACATGATTAAGAATTGAAGCACTTCATCACGATATGTATGCACTTTGACTAATCATGTACATCTTATAAACAGATTGGGAAATGCTGAAATAAATGTTACCTTAAATATTGTTAAACCAATGAAGTAGTTAATTTCTCCATATGGTATAATGATGAATCCAGGGAAAATACCAGGTAGTACCAAGTATAGCCTATTTATAAACACAAAACTTAAGACGGGACGGAGGGGAGCATGACAAAGCGGTATTTGAACTCAAATATTTAGACAAATCAAGCTGACCCACAAGAGGAATTGCATGGGTTCTATAACTTGGATCCCTAGGCATGAAATACGGGGTAGTGTCATCCACCTCTTACGTGACATTTCTCGGGAGGGGGAATCGCCCAAAATTTTCGTTTTGATATATTATTGGCTTTTACTCAAGAGCCGCAAGAAATATAAATGCGTAGTTCCTTGACCCATTTCTTATATAGCATGTATAAGATCAATGTATTCAGTTACATGGTTAAAACTGTAATGGTCCTGCCATCCCAATCGCCTTAACCGTCATATTCAAAATGTCACTGTCGAGCTCAAAGTCGGTATTCAGACTTAGTCTTGTTAATTTATTTACTAAGTCAAGGAATTACGCCAATCCTTAAGAAAGCGTGGCGGATTACATGGATGAAAGGTTGCTTGTATACAAAACATTCTTTAAAAAGGTCTGGTCGAATTTGTCAAGATTGCAATGAAATAAGATATCACTAGTCAAATTTGACCAGAAATTTTGTAACATTTGACTTAATTCATATCAAAATTCATTTGACACAATTCGGGTCGAATTGGACACGATTTCTGGTAAAATATAAATAGAAATCAACAGAGATGTTATTCTACATATCTTGTCAAATTCGACTAGACCTTTTTAAGAATGTAGAACTCGTTTATTTTAACTAGCCCCGCACTCGTTGGAGTATATATTTAAAATAAATATGCCTATACTCAGTTTATCATATTAAACCAAACGCCCTAGTTGCTTTTGGGCGAGGAGGAAGAACAGAACGAAGGAAGAAGAAGAGAAAATCCTCTTTTCGGGTGCGGTTTTGAACCACCGACCATTTTGGTGCCAGAGGCGTGCACGGGCCTACCCCCGAGGGGTGGGGGCGGGCACTCAACTTAAGAAGTGACGGGTGTGTTCCTACCAGCGTCGCGAGCTAGGGGCCTATCTCAGTACAAGACGTAGTTTAAAAAAGAGGGGTCATTTTTTTTGGGTACAAGCAAAATTAAAAAGGAGATCATTGGGTATAACATTTTGAGAAAAAGGGGTCATTAGGTACGAAATTTCAAGAAAGGGGTTATCGTGTAGAATTTTTCCAAGTTTCCAATAGAAATTTGCTGAAATAGGAGAATTTGAAAGTTTCCGCACCATTTTGTCATTTTTATGGCATTTTGATGATACAATTCTATGGTCATTGGTTATAGTAGCACCTAAAAAGGGGTGGGGGAGGTGGGGGAGGTCATTGGGTAGCTGCACCTAAAAAGGGTACGACTTTGAAAAAGGGGGTCATCTGGTATATTCAACTTCAAAAAGGGGGCCTATTGACATGTACATACCGTCACTTCCATATGTCTTGTATATGTGTGTTTTTGCGTCTGGGATTAGATTTAATTTTCTAGATAAATGGCGCATTATAAATGCTTATTTATTATTATTATTATTACTTCCAAAGTTGAGTGACCCCCGGGGGGGGGTATCTTGCCACGGTCATGACGGAGTGTAGCTGACTATGCGCATGATGACGCAATCGCATCACTTAAGCTACCTGCCCGAGCATAATATGCTTTTGGAATTGAGGTTTTTGGATATTTGGTACGGTTAGGGTTAATAAAGGTCGTAATTAGGTCAATGTGATCTTTTATTTTCTCATCGAATTGTTGAAACGTAAAACGTCATAACTTTGGATGGACAGTCAGTGAAATGTTTTGAGAACAATACATTGTATGCCTATGCATGTTCCCGAGTTACTGTTGGTAAAGCGATAACTACACATTTTGTGTGCGATGTTTGATATTTAAAAATTATATGAAGAACAACAATTACTTATAAAAGTATTCTTCTGAACCAAGAATTGACTTCATGCTTGTCATGCGTTCCTGGCGAAATAACTCAAGAGAATGAAGTAATTTTTGTCACCTGTTTAGTTGGTTTGTTAACTACTCCGTCACTTCGTGCGTGCCACCATCAATATTCTTATATAAGTGCATAATTCTTATTTTCATAACTTTCCCAGCCTGTGAAAAGGGCTCCAAAATAAATTCACAAGTTCGCAGGCATCTAATTCCCACGCGTGGCTCTGAGAAAGGGATGCGATTTACGGTATGCGATTGCGCATAAACATTCAGTATGCACTGTGCTCTAAAATACACGAAAGAAACATTAATGGAAATATACCATTTGTTTTAGATTAATTAGTATTTCGATAGTGAAAGCATCCTAGATATAGTAGATAACATTGGGTTATGATGTCTTATTAACTATCACACGTCCTGGGTTTATTTTTCAAGATTAGTAATGGCACCTTTGGTTCCTATAAGGCCAACATGCCTTCAATCAATGGGCAAAAGGAAACAAATTGTGGAGGCATTTCTATTTTGTACTTTATAAAAGGGCTCGTCATGCCCGTGTACACGTTTGGATGGATTCGACCATATACTGCAATGTATAACAATTTATTTAGGCCACGATTCAAGCCAAAATATAAGTTTGCTTAAAACCTGGAGTTCAAACTACTATTACTGGTGGTGTTGCCTGAATGGACTTATAATAATGCCTATATCAAAATTATTCCAGACTATAATCATAGCTAATACAAGCTCAGTGGTTCGCATGATATTTTGGCAATGGAACGGATCACGTTTGTAACAGTGTCAAATTCGGTCAAATACTAATGTGCATCAATAAAAGTCAGCGATTTTCTTTTCTTTGTAATTCTTTCAATTGTAAAATCAGTGATTGATTGAGTTAAACATGTGATATGACCCATGTCAGTTTGCTGAAGGAAGCAATAGATATCTTTAGTGTAATGTCACAGAATAGTACAATCGCCAAATACATGTATATGTAATGAAAAGATATTTGTTCATGTTTCAGGTCTACACTGTAAAAACTATGTAACGGAAAGATATTTTGCTCATGTAGCATGTGTAGAACTACACGGAAAATGAACAATAATGTGCTGTAATTTTTACATCAATTTACGGCTGCAAAGTTTTCGGACAAGTTTCTCACTTCTATAAAAAAAACTAAGTAACTAAGTAAAATTATTAAACTTACCAATAATCTAAAGACTGGACCAGGAAGGGGATTATTCCGTTACGAAACTTTTTTTTGCAAAAAAAAAAAAATTACAGAGCAATTTTACTTAATAGTTTCATTAATCTTTAGCAGCAAATAAGCTCATAATTATATTTGTTTCAACTGTAGAAATTAAACTGAATAACTTAAGTTATAGTATTTCTACAAGTACGCTGTCGGTTATCACAGTACCGGTGCAGCCGGTCCCTGTGTGAGTGGTCGAGCTTTCGTCAGATGTGTCTCTGACTTCATTCACTCTTGATGAGGTCAGAGACACATCTGACGAAAGCCCGACCCCTCACACAGGTACCGACTGCACAGGTTCTGTGATATCTGACGGCGTACTCGTATAGAAATACTTTAACTTATTATGACCTCTCATCGAGAAATCATATCTTATATGTCTACTTATTTTTTGAATAACTGTTATTGTCTATCGTTGATATTTCCCAAACAAACCTCCTCTATCTCAATTGTTTGATTGTACAACAAATGCTCTCATCGAGAAATCATATCTTATATGTCTACTTATTTTTTGAATAACTGTTATTGTCTATCGTTGATATTTCCCAAACAAAACTCCTATCTCAATTGTTTGATTGAACAACAAATGCTTGATGTTCAAGTTGTGTTTAAATGGACTTCTTTTTGTTGTTTTGCTTTATAAACATGACGAACATGAAATCTTATTTGTCTCTCCATTTCATGTTTCTAGACCTAATCAATCACCAGTCGTCAGTTATTCCAACTTCGCATGTTGTTCAAATGAAACTTAACCATGTTTCAATTTTATACACAGTAGCAAAATTGATTGTTGTTTTATCCCACAACATTCTTTACAAAAATTGTTGATAGATACGCTCTCTTCTACCACATTGATATCTGTGTTGAAAGAATTGAAATCTTATTTCTTATGACATGTTTTAAAGTACCAATATTTCAACAATTTCTTCATACTAAATCGTGCTGATATACATCTATATATTGATTGCCAAGCCAATTGTAACAAGTGCGTGGTTTGGTTGCCTGTTGTAATTTAATTGTCAATTTTCATTCCGACTGTGTGACTCCAGACACAACAACAGAATGGAATATAATTGTTTTTGACCTGGTAATTTCGTACTAATTTTGACAAATATCATGCTTGTGATGTAGGCTCAGAAATTGACAGCATGCTATAAAGGAGAAGGAAAATCATCCACATTTTTGTTCCTTTTCATTGAATATTCTGAGTTAAGGATGTACCATTTATCGGAGGTGTTTTGTTTTTCAATTGCTATGCATATACAGTTAGGTTGGTCGCAGGTATTGGAACAAAGGGTCCAGTTATTTTTAGTGACACTACAGTGGGAAAATTGTTATGATGTAGTAGCCGATGAAACTTTCAGCACGGCAGCCCTCCAACCACCCCACCCCCACCACCACCCACCACCCTGGAAACCCAATGGCGCGCCCCTTATACCAGAGACTTGGTCATAAACGCTTTCACATACAAATTAGTAGCTTTTTGGCACTGTCACAATATCCGTGATTTTCGCGAAAAGTTGAAAACTATTTGACATTTTGTAGGAATGACAAATTGAAAAGACTTTATAAAAACAGTGCTGAAAATGTGAAGCTAAAAACCAGTGCTAAAATATGAAGCTACATTCAATTATTGTCTGTGTAAACTTACGGCGCAGAGTATACGTTCATCTGCATTCTGCAGTCTTTACAAATTTGCAAAAAAGTTTTTTTTTATGTTTTTGCTTAATAGATTTTGTGATTTAGATAATTATTGATGGCGCCTTCAAGATCGATTAAATCATAATATATGTTTCATTATTTACTATCACTAGAAAAATTAAAACGAAAATTTCAGTTTCCTATCGGTCGTGCGTATAGACGTAAGGCGAGAGACTCAGAATTATAGTTTCAAATCTTGCAACGGATGATCAATCCGATTCTCATCATGATATATACAATTTTATATAACTTCTGACAGGTGCATAACGATGATGTTGTTAACATATTCAGTGAAATACATTTTGGTGAAATTGCAAATTCATCACCTTGCAAACATGCATTATTATACTATAGTACGACTCTGTAATCATCATCAATATATCGCATTGATCATGTTTATTTCCGGTTTGCGTTGAGAAGTAGAAGGGGTAAAGCGTAACCTTTTGCACGTTGAGGGGGTTTTGATTCCCAAAGTAGGCTTCCCAGGTGTTGCGGTTGACAGGTGAATGATTGTACTATTGGGTTTATTTCAAACACACATTACTTCTTTCATAAAATAAAAACGTATAAAAATATAATATTAATAGGAGAAAAAGAAAAGAGTTCTTTCTATAAGCCGATGCTATTTTTCTCGCAAATTTCTTTACCATGTTTACAAGCATTGGCAAGAGGGACAAGATCTAACCTGCTTTCAGGCTTTCCTCGATTTATAATATTAATTTTTATGAAGTACCATTTTTACATGCTCAAGAACCTATGAAATTCGTACAAGCAGAAAATGATTCTTTTTGAACTTTAATAAACGCCTAAGGTTTTTAGATTCATTTTGTGAAATGTAACGTTTGTGTAGAGGGACAAACAGGTTAATTTGAAACTTAAGCAATGTACGAATTTATGAACTGAAACAAATTGGTCCAAAGACTTAGAGAACGTAGATTTGGGGTCTTTCTTTTTATTCGGGTATTACTAAAAATCTTAGGGACTTTATTCGTGAATTAGACCATAGATATGAGAAGAAACGAGTTTACCTGTATACGTACTACGTACGTATGCGGAGCTGTCAAAATGCCTGGAAAGTATTCACATGCTATGATGGCGCTATTTCATTTCACTCCTTTCGTGCAATAACATTCAAAGCTTGTCACAATGTGAAACATTTTGAAGCTTTTTGACATACGGGGTACCAATAATGTTCAGCTCAATAGCATAACATTTGACATCAGCGACAAGTACTCTGACCCCATCATATAACATGTAAATAAATTGCACATAAATGTTTGATTAGTTTGGCCTTGAGTGTCGAAGGAGGGGGAAATCCGAAAACAAAAGCCACATGTAACAATACTTTTAAATGTTATAATATCAAGGTCACGGTTTCGTGCTACATACCTGTAACTTCAGCTGTGTAATAAATTTTGTTGTACTGTGAAAAGATGGAACAACATTTCATATTGTGTTAAACAACGTAATAAATTTTAAGTTTTAACCTTTTCGTGACGAAGAAAAAATGGGATGCCATTTATTGATTGTTCGCATTGTTTTGTTTGTTGCAAAAACATGATATATAGGACAACCTTTAGGTAAATTTGTCAAAAATACGACTGTGCCTTATTACAAGGTCAATGAGCGCGCTATTCAAGGTCGACAATCGCGGCATAGTCCCTTTTATGGCTTGGAGCAATCCATTATACATGTGAGGGGTGAGTATGAAGCTCATGGTCAGTGCGTAAGTAACACGATTCTGGCATTGACATGAAGAAGGACATTTTGTAAACATGGTATAGATCAATTTTATCATGAATTACTTGGGCATGAAGAATGCAATGCTCATAATGGACGCAGGCGTCGATTCGCGCATATTTTCCATATCATATTTATTCAACCTTTGTCCTAATATTATTGTCGGTATCATCGCGGAGGGTATGTGGTATACTCTATCTTAAAGCTATATTGTAAAGAGATAAAAATCATGACTTGCTCTGCGTTGAACCTCGAAGTTGTGGTGCATCCCGGAGGCGTAATGATTTCTGCAACCATAACAGGACACAACATTTTATCAAATCCTAACCCTAACACTTACCCTTACCCTAACACTTACCCTAACCCTAACCCTAACCCTAAACCTTTCCTATGTGTTCCTATAGGTTATAAAAATTTGCGTCTCGTTATGGTTGCAGAAAAAAATTAAGCATCCCGGAGTGCCCATCTCTCGTGCTCTTTCAGCAACTTGGGGGACCAGACACTTGAATTTGCCGCAGGGGGTTCGCCACATCTTCTCACATGGATTGCGACACAACATGAATGATACCTATAATACACCTAGGTGGATAGTGGCAGCGGTGGGAATAATTCGCCCACGTATTCGTGATATGTGATCACCAAAATATCTCTAATTAACTTAAAATTGATATTTCCATTCATTAGTGTGGATACATTAATAGTACAAAGTACGTACACCTGTTGGTAAATGTTCCAATTTGGGGTTACGATTAAAAAGTAGAAAAACGATGCAATTGAGTCAGATACTTCCAACAGTTAAATGAACATGTGAACTGATACTATATAGATCACATTCCCAGACAGATGTAAAATGTTACCTATATATTGAACGTGTTTGAATTGCTGGTCTCTTTGGGAATAAAATACATATTTCTTCTACATGTTGTGATTTACATTTCATGCTGTTTTGAGCACTACAACCTAAGTGTGGCTCAATATTATGATACTTTAAGGCATAATTTTAGATCGACTCTCACAATAGAGTGAATTATTTCAGTTCGGGTATTTCTTAACCAAATATTATCTCGTTGATCATGGAAGTAGGCATGATGGAAGTGGACATCTACTTCCATGTTCTGATTTTGATACTAGTGCTTCTATTTAATAGCTGCAATCTCATGCCAAGATGCACAAGTATAGAGATAAAAGTTTGCGAAATTGATCTGACTCGGAACAGACTAAGTGGCATCAGAAGCATAGCAACCATCCATATAATGTTTGGGAATAAATTCAGAACATACAAGACATGTGGATAGCATTCCTGAAGTTGATAAAACTTGAACATTCTAACCATGTTACTGAATGTGACCCATGGAATGTAAAATGTTACACGCATAGTTTACACGGAAATTAGAAAGCATTTTCTGTAGGAAGTCTATCGTTCAGTCAATGTTTATAAAGATCATGTAGTCCCTCGTTTGAATTGAAGGTTTCAGGGTATGATTTTTTACTTTTACGTGTCAAGTTTTGTTTCCGACCATTCTGTTAAGGTGAATAGGGAATTTCAGTGAACTTGCTTTAGGGTAGTTTTAACTAGGTTTGTAAAGGACTAAGGCACAGAATTGCAGTCAAATGGTTTTAGAATCTGAGCCAAACTGTGGAAATATTCGCTTTAGAAATGGAAGCAACCTTTGTTTTTTAGAACTAGTGGATTTTACGCCAAGTTAAACGGAAAAATATTTTGTCAACACTTTATATTAGAATGTTTTGCAGCAACTTCAAAAAATATTTTAAGAGGTGCGGCCCAATCGACAGCCTCATCCACCATGTTTCTTCATGAAAACTGAGATTATGGTATCAGAAGAAAGCTCACACTTTTCTCATTACCTCAGTAAAATTTACGCCCGAGATACGTTTCGTTTTAGAATTGTGTGAACAAAAAGCTTATTGAGTTATGGTCATTCGTCGTTGATCAATCGTTATTGATGAAATAAATTAAAAATATGCCTATAGCCATCTTTTAATATTCCCCCCATTTAGAATGTCATGATATCAAATGTATGATCATGTAAGAGTTTAATTTTAATTGTATGTACTATTAAATGTAAAGGATAAATTGTACCTTTTGAGTATCTTTATAAGATGTAATCTTGTAACGAATGTCCTCTTAATGTGATAAGTCGAAGCCGAGACTTACTGTCGCGACGATCAGGGAAGTTCAATGTGTTAGATGAGGAAGGACGCGTTACATGGAAAGTAGGATAATTCCGCTGAATTTACTATACGACTGATATTTCACCAATCAGTTTGCAAAGCAGTGAAGAGCGCTCTATCTCATTGGTCAAAAAACAGCCGCTCGTCGCGCAGTGACTGACTATAAAGTCAGATTTACATTTTTGTCACAGCCCTACCGTTTCATAGTTATGCTTGTTAGCTTTTCTCACAAAGTCAATTGCTCTCGATTAGTCCTATTAGTTGCTTTAATATAGTGCACATTACCCCATCTAATCACTTCCATACCATGTTATTACCTTCAATACTTCATAAAATTGACATTCAAAATCCTCACATCAAACAGAGGGGTGTCAGTGGTAATAAACGTTATGTTAGTACTAATTCAAAGCAAAAGGGTGTTATTTCTGTCGTATTTGCATGACATCATGTATTTGTCCTTCCCTGATCATTATGGTTTATGTAAATTGGGTTATACATGTATTGTGGTGGTGTGTATCACGATACAGACACTAGCTGCAAGGTTTAAGGAATATAAGTTATATAGTAGTATTTCTATGAGTACGCCGTCGGTTATCACATTACCCGTGCAGCTGGTCCTGTGTGAGTGGTCGACTTTCGTCAAATGTGTCTCTGACCTCATCAAGAGTGAATGAAATCAGAGACACATCTGACGAACAGTCGACTCCACTCACACAAGACCGGCTTTCACTAACTATGATAACCAACGCCGTACACTCGTAGAAATACTGTAACTTTTTCTTATGAATATCCGTCGAGAAAGTAACCTAGTTATAATATTTAACAGAACAAAGTCTAGCTTATACATATGGCTAAAAAAGAAAAAAAAACATATGATAATTATAGTCCATCAGCTACCACTGATTTAATTACGAGTCTCCAAAGTTCTGAAACCATACCAAAGTATTCCTCTCATCCTAAGGGGGTCAGGAAAGGTAAAGATTGCTGTATCGTTCTCAAATAATTGTTCGTCATGTAAAATTAGTCACAAAAGAATAGTTTGCACTGTCTAGAATGCTTCGCTATTAGGGAAATAGCAAAATGGTCAACTCCTCATACACCACTATGTAATGCTATTGACCACGGCCTATTTTGTGACGTATCATAGATAAGTCAAACTATACTATTTGTACATATGTAAAAAATATTATTTATTTGTTTGTTTACAAGGATTTACTTTAATCATATTTATTTATGCAGTTTTTAACATCAGAACAAGTTGGCTAAGAATAATTGAAACTTAACATCATCAGACCTGAACAATATGCACGATTAAGTAGCAAATACGAGTAACCTACTCCAGCAGCCAGAATCATTTCAATTTCTTACGTGTGAAACACAACTCCGCTATTCAATATTCAGCAGGCAAAATTCAGGCAGCTCGTATGTAATATGTCATATTTTAAATTGCAAAAACTGAATTCAATTTTGGTCAATCACATTTAATTTAAGATAACATTTACCCCTTGACAAGGGATATGATTTCATTTGAAAAGAAACACTTATATAATGCCTCGCTTTTGCTATCAAAACGATATTAAAGGTAACTATGTTTTATGAGAAGTATATTAAGCCCAGAAAACACACGTTTTACAGAAAACGTTAACTTTAAATGTCGGGTTATATAAAGGGTATACATGCCTGGTATAAAGCGTTTTTTTTTAAAACGTTTTTTTTAATAACATTTAAAAAGCATTTTTGAAAACTTTATGCAAAACATTCTAACATAATGATATTGTAGTGTTTACAAAACAGTTTGAGCAAATGTTTCCAAAAATATCTTTTACAGTAACATTTTGATAACATTTTAAAATGATATTGTAGTGGGTTTTTTTTTTTTTCATATAAAACGTTTTTAAAAGTTTTTGATGGCCTTTATAACGTTTTGACCACAAATCAAAAACATTTTATAAACACTTGGTGTGTGTGTTTGCTGAAGGTTTACAAATTCATCCTTGATCTTGGTGGTCTTGGTAATTTTGACAATTTGACAGCAGATGTACCATTTATGTCACAAGCGATTTTTTAGGCAAAAATATAAACATAGACCTTCAAACAAATTTATAAAAAACAGAGGAAATTACAGAATAAATGATACCGCTGAACACTATTTTTTGTATTTTGCTTAAATTAAATGAGACATGTAAGATGAAAAAGGTGTTGCAGGTTGATCATCAAAGTTTCGCGGAATGTGTATTTTGATTTTCTAAAATTAAGTTTAACAACTATTTATTGTTTAGTGTTATTTCGAGGTTATATCTGGTGAGTTTTCGATTACTTTGGCCTCGAAACCTGTTTCATTTGATTTATATAAGCCTAAAGGCCTAATTGTAGAAACAATATTAAAGTTTTGCCAAGATATTTTCCTTAATACGCACCTTTCGTGCGGTCATCGACTCTCTTGTTCAAGCAGGTGAAACACCAAAAATAAAAAAGGTTGATGGACTGATTAATTATACAGGATTATTGTAAGACCCTTTGCAGCAAGAATGTGTTGTTTGTGTTAAGGACGGTCACCTATTGGGTCTGGATATCACCCTGTTAATTAATTAGCGCGCTTCGGGATACCGTACTTTTTTATTTTGAAGTTACTGTCATTGTCAACATGTAAAAATGCTCAAATTGGTTGACACTATATTCTTTGATGTATTAGACAGCGAACAAGATTTGCAAAACTGCGACACTCGCTGCAAACGTGTGGTGATAATTGCCTGAAAGAGTGCCAGTGTTAACTTTCTCTCGCAGGTAAATATTGGATTTTGAACTGGTGTCCTTCACCGTAATCATGGCGCAGTGCAGTCCATTCAATCAAATGCTTCAGCATCAACCTATTTGATCGTAGTGCATTTGTTATGTGTGTGAAACGAACTGTCGCGGTAGATTGCAATCATGCTTTTGTTGAATGCATTTGAGTAGTCCGCCATATTTACGGTATAGGTCATATGCACAACCTCTATTAAAAGTATTATTATTTTAATTAAAATTTTAATTAATAATTAAAATTATTATAGTGCGTGTTTTAAAAGATTACATAACACAACAATATAGTACGTACAATCATATTACACCAACATAAAAGCAAGACAGATATACTGCCACGCGCTACTGACTGAAACTGTTTTAATATCTCAATAACACGAGATCAACTTATTACAGACCAATATCGCAGGTTAAGGTTTCTTATAAACCAATATCTCAGGTTTAGCCACAGTATCCGTAGCTTAAATTGATGGTAACTGTAGACTCATTACGTTGAATGCAAGTTAACTTGAACACTGCGGCTGCTAGGAGTGCACACGAGTGATCTTACTACTACATACAACTATTTAGAAATTAACTTCCTTCTTTATATTGATGCCATTATAGATTTCACAGTAAAATATTAAAATAATACTAGTATTCAGTTTAGAACCAACATTAGAGATTCAGTGAGTCTATTAATAAAGAAAGACAAAATGTCTTTTTGTAGAGATCTCCGAAATTAAGACCTCAAACATGCTCATCATCTGCCAGGATCAGGTTCTTTTTACACCAATGTGTTTCATATTAATGCTATTGCTTGACATTAATGCATTGGGTACAAAATTCCAATTCCCGAACATGGATCAAATCTTTAGCTTTGGTTGTTAGATAGAGATCATTGAACTGCACCTTTGAATATGATGTTATTTTTGAGGCCTTATCGTCTTTGATTTTGCACCTGTTGAACTTGGCTTTACTACATTTCCTTAATCAGATCCTAATAATCAATTGGAAATATTTTCATCTAGATTTCTTTCTTTTTTTTTTTTAAATAGGGGCCCTATAATACACCTAATGACGCACACGGCGGGGGGCTATCAAGTAAACTCTGCCCAGGATATAACTAAGATAACTACGGGATAACATTTGAGGGATGTCTCAAATGACGCGTTAGATGTCACGAACTTGGAATCTGTTACTGTTTTCTTATCTAGTAGTACGGAAATATGTATGTAGGATGAAACGTAAGAATAAAGTAGAACAAATTATTTGTTTCATGTTGGGTTAAGAGATTGGATAGCAACGTTTGCACAGTATTTTTTTGTAGGACATGAGAGCACATCTGACACATCAAAATGAATTATGAATACGAGGAATGTTCTTCAGGTATCAAATAATTTTGATTTTTTTTTTTTTAATTCGCGATATAATACAAATTTTATGGCAAATAATTAAAAATTGATATTTTGACATTTAACAAAAACAAAAACTTTAGGTCGGAAAATATTATATCTTCAATACGAAAGGTCACAATTTTCAAATGATGGACAGCGTTCCTCCCAGGAAATGCAATGATATGTACTTAAAAGTACATATCATTACATTTATAAAAAAAAATAACTTCGAGGATTGTTATATATAAAAAATACAAAAAATACCAATTTTTAATAATTTGCCATGAAATATGTATTATTTCGCGAATTTCAAAAAAAAAAAATGATTGGATATCAGAAGGACATTCCTCGTGTTCAGAATGCAATTTGGTGTGTCTGCTGTGCTATAGGTCCCAAAAAATACGGTGCATACGTTGCTATCTGATTAATGGGGTAAGCAAATAACATATTCGATGAGCTAAATTTTCAAAACTTGAGAAACGTTTTGCAATAATTGGTTCGTGGCGGATTTAGGGTCTACATCACTTAATTTATTCTCCTATACGTTACCTTTTAAAGTGACAGGTATTCAAGTGTTTCAGATGGATCTACACCAAGATCTAGATAGTCGTGAATCGGATGAAAAAGGTGGATGATGAAGGCTAAAATTATGAGATAAGATCAGTCAGATAGGTCTGGGCGAGTACAAAACACTGCGATCCGATTCTAAATCCACATAATACTACTACTATATTATTGAGCAAATTCGCATCTCTGGAAAGCCTCAAAATGTGTCCGAAAATGCCCGGACGAAAATGACGAAGTAGGATATTTAACTCAAATAGTCCTGGAATAGGAACAACTTTAAAAAATCAATATATTATTAACTATCATGATGTAGGTAATTACTTAGTAAATGAATGCATGTCCCTCCGGTCAACCTCCTACCGTGCTACAGCATTCTCTACCTGCATCAGTACTTTTTTACGATATTATTTCAACAGATTTAATTTGGTAGCTATTTGAAAATTATCTGAACTTTCTCTTCACTATTTATATTTTCAGAGATATCATTTTTGGATATATATATTGTTCAGGGAATTAAATTACCTTCATACAATCATGGTCGGTTTTCAATTTAATTTAAAGAAACCAGGACATCCAAAATACATATTAAACAGGAAGATACCTGCATGATAGCATGCAGTTTGTAGACTAGGGCAAACATTGGTCTGCTTGATGATATTTAAATGCGTATCTTCTGTGAACATAGAAAAATATCCATTCGGGTTTTTTCCGCCTTAAACATTTGTACTTATGAACTATTTTATGTTTTTTGTTTTGCGACCATTTGGGATATAAATACTTGTTGACGAGTTATTTCATTAGGCCCGTCTCTTGTCTGTCTGTGTTTTTGAGTCAATATTCTACATTAACAGGTGTTTTATACATATGCATTAATTGTACAACACAGGACAACCCACCATCCACAGCCCCCCCCGGTCACGTATCAGTAGGTTTTTTACATGTTTGAAAGTGATCATTAGTCTCTAATAAACTTATCTATTTGTATAAAGTTTTCCTAAAGCATTCCAATGATAACACAAACTTATCTGTCCGCAAAGATGTATGATCTTCTGGGCCAATGATTCCCAAATCGTGAATACTCTCAATCATCTGGGAATCGTAAACGAGAGATTAGATTAAATCTTGTCAACCAGATTTTCCAGCATATGTTGGAGCAACCAACCACTGACCTTCAGCTGGGTTGTGATGTTAAACATTTGAGTGGGTACTGGCCGCAGCGTTGGTTGCTCAAGGTATGTTGGAAAATCTGGTTGACTAGATTGAATCTAATCTCTTGTTAATGATTCCCAAAACATTTGAAAAGAATAGATCGAGGACCCAGAAAAAAAAAACAAGCAGAACAATGTAATGTAGAAAATGATACGTATGCAAATACAGTTGAAACATTTCATCAATTGACACAAGCCGACTTTTAATGATAACATAATAATTTGTTTTCCTATTTTGATAGTATTTTGTAGATGTTTGAAGTAGCTGATATCCGTTGAACCAGAATGTATTGTATCAATTAGGACTTTCTCCTGTAATGATATGAAAATGAAATTATTTGATATGAACTTCATAATAAGCCAGAAATGTTCTACAGATACTAGTCGGATCATGCTCAGCTGTACTGCTGACCCCTCATTAACTTCGATAGCTCAGTGTTCCATTAATTATGAAAAGATTTCGGTGAATTCCAAAAATGGATTTTCTTTTCATGTTTTTCAAATCATCATTCTTATTTGGTCTTCGTACATGTTTGGAAATGGCATGCAGAGTTATTGAACATGTTGCAGGGCTGCTTATTACGATAAGGCTACAAAATTCTTATGTCTCAAAGCACATGGCAGTTTCAAAAACGAATGCGGAATGAGGTATAAACTAAATTTTGAATTAAGATGTCATTTTCTAGTGCTTAAAAGTACACAGCATAAAAGTGTGGTTGTTTAACACAACTGAAGTAATACCAATTGTTTTATACCCAATGCAAGTAACAATGCAAGTATCGAATCAGCTAGTTTCTTCCAAAATGTCTCCAAATTTCATCATGATTTTACAGCAGAAACACTAAACAAACAAAAAAATAGAAAGGAAGAAATAAAAAATGTATTTGCCGTTTCAGCTGACATGGACGCGTTAAGAAAAACGCGCGGCGGCTTTCAGATATTTTTAGCCTAACAATTGGTATGATAAGGGTTTATGATAGCGATCATTATTTTAGAGGTAATGACTAAAGCTCACATATTTATTAAATGCTGACGTGAAGGAAAAATATCATTAATATATACTTTTGATTTGAAAAAAAAGATCATGCGACTTAACTAGTTTTCAACATCTATCATCGATGTGATTACAATTAAGTCAGAGTAAGTTTAGTAACATAATTTAAAATGTTTTTCATGTTTCCCTTTCATTCGATGATTCAGTAATATTGGTTAAGACTATCTCTAATATGTTACATATTT